>NC_092857.1:55085316-55385316 GCF_039878825.1 Excalfactoria chinensis | reverse complement strand
TTTAAATGCTTTTGCATCTACTCTATAGAAAAAACATGTATGTTGATCTGCGTGAATTTACAGCAACTGTAACATTTGACTTACACCTGTCTCTGTTACCAGTCAGTTGGACCTTGTGATGCAACTCACTGAGTGATGACAAACGTCATAACAAGAACATCCACCAGAAGGAAAACTCTAATAGTTGCCAGAACAAAACAGATAACATAAGAGGTCCAATTTTGTAATATTTATCGATCTGATTTGGAATGACACACAAAAGGAATTCTGTTCTCTCACTTTTATTTGTTTGTTTGTTTGTTTATTACCACACCTTCCTCCAGTTTCTTTGTTCCTACCCTGCACTCCCAAGTGGAGAGGTCTGGGAAATCCTTTCATCCTTGCTGGCTCATTTCTGTTCTTGCAGAGACCAAGAGCTGCAATATCTTTCTCAGCCTTTTGAGTCATCCCAGGATAAATCACCTCCTGTCTCAGGCTGTGCCAGCACCAGCTGGTGGTTTCTCTGTGTTCAGGCTGTGATCACATCTGTCTCACACCAGCTGTTTTTAGACCCATGCTGAGCTGGCTGCCGCTGCACTGGCTGTGCCTGTACCTGTTTTGCCAAGGGCTCCAGCACTCCTATGCCAGTGGTGTACTTGATGGCACATTGCTGATAGAATATGTTTGAGACCAACCATGGGGGAGAAAATAAAATTTTTCAGAGACTCATCTAAGGAGAAGCAGGAGGGATAAAATGAA
The DNA here is from genome assembly GCF_039878825.1 of Excalfactoria chinensis. Lineage (NCBI taxonomy): Eukaryota > Metazoa > Chordata > Aves > Galliformes > Phasianidae > Excalfactoria > Excalfactoria chinensis. The sequence goes on along the minus strand of NC_092857.1, from coordinate 55,384,578 downwards.
ATCCAAAGCTGTGCTTTTCATATTTTGACTGCAGTAAAAAATAATTACTTTGAGTGCATTGGAGGCAAAGTAGATATGATGTCTATTATATAAATAAATTTTTATATAAAATTTAAGGGAGTTCATAATAAACATTTACACAAATACTAGAGAACTTGGTGTCTGTGGCTTTATGTTCTCTAAATATTGATAATTTTCTTTCGTGTACAGCAAAGAGCATATTTTGAATTTCAGAGTTAACAAGGAACTGATACGCCTCCGTGATTCAAGAAGGTTTCAGTCAGAAAGATTTCATGATATTTAATGTCTGCAATCTCATTCCATCCTACAGTACTGATTCTGATGAGTTAGCATAGTGGAATTAACTGCCTCTTGTTACAGTGCCTTTCACACAATTACAGATATATTTCGTCTAAAGTTGTTTAGTCATGCACAGAAGGCAGAAGCAGTCTTCCTTCTCCTCAGTAGCCTGATACTAGAGCACTCCAGCAAAGACATTTTGGATTTAAAGCAGGGAAGCACTATGCTGTTCTCATTTTCCTGATAAAGGACAAGCTACTATTTAAAGCCAACCAGAGAGACTGTACAATTCTCTCTCCAGTTAAACAATATTTTTCCTACACCGCGTGAATAGTGAAAGGAATGCACATCACCCTTTTGAAAGAAGGACCATTTTTTTCCCTTCAAGACGGAATTTAGATGTCCAACTGTATAGGAAAGCTCAAGGATGTTTATACCGTCTTGGGATTTATATTTACACCCATGAAATAGTCTCTAGTGTTTAAAAGCCACTTTTTTCCCCACTGTATATCCTTCACTGGTAAAGATTCGTACTTCTTCTGCGCACAACAACCAATTGTGGATCTTACAGTGAGCAGTTTCAATCACTTCATTTTATAAATGGTGTTTTCTCTTAGCGGGTGCCTTGTATCCTCTGAGTAGCACACATTTCTTTGATGTTTAAAGCCTTGCTTAAAAATCCTAAGAAGACTTACAACATGTTTCTGTGATGTTTCCCCTCAGAAATGGAAAAAGGCTTGTGAGATCCTTAAGCATGTTGCGTCTTGTATGGATAATTAGACAGTTGCTGTTCCAAAGAATGCAATTGAAGTAAGCAATAAAAAAGAGCTGTAGAAGCTTACATGGATAAGCAGAGATGACCTCACATTCGGTATTGTAGGGAAATTTCTATTAGGAAAAGATGTCTTCTGAATCACAGAGAGGATGTTCTTACTCAGTTCAATCCTTCCTACACCTTTATAAGATACCCTCTCTGTGATGGCCTTTATTTATTTATATCGTACATTTTCAAAAATCAGTTTGTTCCTAAAAGTGCTATCCAGATTGTCCCAGAATAAACATGAGGTGGTATTTCATTGGGAAAAAAAAAATAAAAAAAAATGGTTTTCTTGTACATATGTGAACTATGGCATTCTTTTTTCTTTACTATATAAGGCAAATCAAGGCATATATTTTCTCTACTGTCTGACTAGCAAGAGGTGAAAATAATCTTTCCTTAGTTCCTGAACCTCTATTATCTCCACATTGGCCCATGACGGGTAAATAGTAGAACATTTCAAAGTGATTTTTTCCCTCTTCCTTAAAAGAAGACAGGTATTCTACCAAAATGACAGATTCTGAGTCTAAGTTGGATATCAAATGATGAATTTCTTGTCAAAAATAGTACAAAAGAGAAGATGGAAAAATAAAATTCATTCATCCATAGCTACAGTGTGTGTGGTTGTTCATGACACAGTTCAGTAAGCACTCTAGTGGGAAAAGTGTTCATTCTGTTTGTGAACCTGGAATAAATTCTAGAAGATAAAGAACAGAAATGAACTAAGTTAGAAGCATGCTATGCTTTTTTTTTTTTTTTTTTTTGTGGCTCTGACAGAAATACTGCCAGGGAGGAATGTATATCTTTTCAATCACAGAATCACAGAATCATGGAGTTGTAGGAGCTGGAAGGGACCTTCAGATATCATTGAGCCCAACCCTATTGCAAAGCAGACCCCCTAAAGTAGGCTACACAGGCAGGCACACAGGCAGGTCTTGAATATCTCCAGAAAAGGAGAATCCACAACCATCATGGGCAGCCTGTTCTAGAGCTCCATTCCCTTCACTACGAAGGTCCTATTGGGGCTGAACTTCCTAGGCTCCAGTTTATAGCCATTTCCCCTTGTCCTGTCCTCACAGACCACTGAAAACAGGTTGACCATACCCCTTTGGCTCTCGTACTTAAGATAAGCATTTATAACCATTAATAAGATCTTCTCCGAGTCTTCTTTTTTCAAGGCTGAACAGGCTCAGTTCGTTCAGCCTTTGCTCATACTCCAGGCCCTTTATAATCTCTGTGGCCTCCTGCTGGACACTCTGCAGGAGACCCCTTTCTTTTTCATACCAGGGAGCCCAGAGCTGGATACAGAACTCCAGGTGAGGCCTGACCAGGGCAGAGTAGAGGGGGAGGATCACCACCCTTGACCTGCTGCCCACACTCCTTTTAATGCACCCCAGGATCCCATTGGCCTTCTTGGCCACCAGGGCACACTTCTGGCTCATCACCAACCTGCCATCTATCAGGACCCCCAGGTCCTTCTCCACAGAGCTCCACTGCAGTAGGTCATGTCCCAAACTGTGCTGATACATGCAGTTATTCCTTCCCAGGTGTAAGACTCTGTTCTTGCTTTTGTTAAACCTCACCTGGTTTATTGCTGCTGAGCTCACCAGTATATCCATGTCCTGCTGAATGGCAGCACAGCCTTCTGGTGTGTCAGCCACTCTTTCCAGCTCTGTGCCATTGATGTACTTACTGAGGGTGGACACTATCCCCTCTCTGATGAAGATACTGAAGACTGGCCCCAGTAAAGACCTCTGGAGTACTCTGCTAGTCAGAGGTCTCCAACCAGACTCTGTGCTGCCAATCACTACCCTCTGTGCTCAACCAGTCAGCCAGTTCCTAGCCCACTCTATATCCCACACTTTCTCAGCTTTATTATTAGGATGTAATGGGTGAAAGTATCAGAAGCCTTTCTGAAGTCACAGTAGGTGACATCTACTGCTCTCTGCCCATCTACCGAGCAGGTGATTCCATCATAGAAGGAATCAAAGTACAAGATTTAAGGGAATTGACACAGAAAAATGACACTCCTAAAGAATGTATCTATAAAGTTCTTTATATTTTTACAAGCTCAATAGAGTTTATTAGTCTTACTCCCCTTATGTTTTATTCCCGTGGCTTGGAATTATTAACAGTCTGTTCAGAAAGCCCAAATAAATAAGATTTTATATATCTAAATGTTTCTTCTTCTGTACAGCAGATTTCAGGCTGGTGGATGTTGTGATAATGTCCACGCTGGCCCAATTGTGGCTGTTGTCCTAAGCTGAAGCTTTCTTCCTCCCAGGATATATCCTGAGCACTAATAAAGCAGCTTATGAAATCCTGTTATCGTCCTTGATAAGAACACCCATCCCCTCGCACACCTATTATATACATGCGGTACTTCTGTAAGTCCAGAAAGCAGAGATCACTACTAAATATATGATGATGGAAATACACAAATGTGGGTGTTTTTTTTTGTTGTTTGTTTGTTTGTTTTTTTGTTGTTTGTTTGTTTTGTTTTGTTTTGTTTTGGTCAGTTATCTTTTCTTGAACAAAAGCTAAAAGGGAAACATTTTCTGAGGATGGTTCAGAAAGTATATGAAAGGCTTCAGGTGTATGGAAAATGCTATATACACTATGTCTGCTTTCAGCCACCTCTTGTCCAACAGGAGCCCTGTCAGCCATTACTAAGAGGTGGGGGAATCATCAAGCCAAAAGGAAAACAGCCAGAAAAAGATTGCTTCAATGTTACAGGGAATTCCCCAGTAAAACCAACAATTTCCTGGAGGTCGTTAAGGTGCTGAAAAATGTGAGCTATAATTAGTATAATGTTGCCATGAGGGAGCAGTAAATTCAGCATGGGGAGGTGATGGAGCAGCTACCTGGCAGGCACAGTCTGCCTCGGACACTCTCCTCTGACCCATGCACTCTGCAGGAGAGGTCAGCACAGCTTCTGAATGAGTGTCCATCATGTGTTCCCTCAGGCAAAAACAACTGCAGCAAAAAAGAGCCATTAGTGGCTTGCATGGCATAACAGCATGGAGATGGGTCTTGTAGGATTTGTGTTTCATAAAGTTACACAACCATTTTAATAGAGCTGTTTTATAAATGATAACTCTTCCACCCAGTCTGTCACTGCCTTCCTCTGTTCAGCTGGTTCAAAGCTCTGTCTCAGCTTCTCATCCCATTTTATTTTATGCATGTGTTTAGTTTTACTTTTCAGGAGGGGATAGTATGACATTCAAATAAGAAGTGTGTTACTCAATTTTATTTCCTTGTAATTTTTTACTGTCTATGTGAATACAACTGTTGGCTGCACCACTACATTTCATAGCCCAGAAGTCCTAAGGAAGCATTAATTAGTGTCAACTTCTATCTTTAATAAATTTTTGTATACATTTTACTGCTTTAGTTGGGGGCTGGGAGAGAGCAAGAGGCAGAGAGACAAAAAAGAGACACCCAAAAGTAATCTGTTAAGTCACAGTTACATCGCTGAAGCTGTATTATCCATTATGACAGGTGTTCCCTGGCCAACATTTTACATCATTATGATAATTTGTTCTGGGAAACAAGTGTGTGGGCATATACAGCATCCCATTATTTCTTTTGCTCTCTTGGAGATACAGCCTGTTGTCACAGGTGTATTTTCTGCTTGCCTGCTCCTTCTGTGTAAATGAACATTGTCATCAACTGACCCCCGGGAAAAGATCAACTTGTCTTCTTTGCAGATGATATGCAGTGCAAAGGACTTCCCTGAAACACATGACAATTTCACCTTTTTGTGTTCAGTCAGTTGTGTAAGCAGACTCAAGTTGCCTGTAATTGAATAAGCGCACTTTGTGCAATCATCTTGCAATTAACTGGAACGTAGTGTGCAGTTAGACCTCCTTTTGCCAGGTCTTCTCACATCAGAACCATAGTCATCAGCCAAAGTACAGGTGGATCAGCTACTTTTTGGGCTCCTCTGGCTTCTCACACCCTGCTCACATGTGATCACAGTAGTCAATAGGTAGTTCCTCTCATTGGTAACCTCTTCATCTGTACCATGGAATGAGAAATCATCAGCATGTATTCACTATGATATGCTTTGCAGGGGATGCTTGAAAGTTTTTCACATATTTACAATTTATTTCCAGTACGCCATCAGTCCTCACTAGGGAGTGCAATCTGCTTTGTAACTGTATGACAAACTCCTCTGCAGCAGTACATTTGAAAAACTGGTTGAAAAACTGTTGCAAACTGTAGGAGGCAGAACTAGTCCAATTTCCAGCACACTCTTTACTCTCTTTTGGCATAATCTCCTTTATGTTTTTTTTTTTTGTTTGTTTGTTTGTTTTGTTTTTTTTGTTTGTTTGTTTTGTTTTTTAATGACATGAAGGAAGGGAGCAAGTTTTCTTTTGGGAAAATGACTTGTAAAGTTACCCCTGGTATCAACAGTACTGCATGATAATGCTCTCACCACCCTCCCCAATCTTCTCCAGATTCACTGCTTGGCTAACAGCTCCACTGATGTTTTAGAGCACAATTGCAATTCTGTTCCCTATCTGCATTCAACACCTGCAGTTTTCTTAATAGAAGGCTTTGCAGTTTGATCAGAGCAATCAGCTGATTCCCAATATTGCATCAGATGGTGCCTATTTACTTGTCATACCAGTTATAAAAGTTAGAGCAAGAGCATTCTCCCAGCATGGAAGCAATTCACATGAAGAATACTACTGACAGTTTTCCAAGTTGAAGTACATTTCTGCATTGGAATATTGGGGAAGATTTTTACACTAGACTTCGCAAAATAAAGAAGATGATTACCTTGCTTAGAAAGCAAGAGTAAGTGTAGAGTCTGTAAATGTTGCCCAAAAACTGTTTCACAGTTCCTCCTTTGAGAAGGGTGACTCTACTAAAACTGCTCTGTGTTGACATATATATACTCCTACAGAGATCATTACATCAATAAGGATTTCTTGATGTCAGTCTGTGCTCCAGTACCATCCTTCCAGGCTGAAGTACAGTCTCCATCAAATAGACGGGATCCTGTACCTGAAGTGGATTAGATGCTTAAGATGGCTGAAAAAGTATCCATTAAAATGATTGATTGCTAGAAATAACTCCTAGATATTGCCATAAACTGTTATTTCTTCAGAAACTTATGTGACTTTTCAGAAGTAATTCTTTATCTAGTATGAAGGTGAGCAAGCCTGGAAATCATAAAAACAAAATGCAGATACTGCATAATGCAGCAAAAATTGGTTTTTAAATCTGACATTCTTTTGCAGGGGCTAATATATCTTCAACACTATTCAGAGAATAATACATGAAGTTACCAAATCTTTTGAGCAGTTGTTTGGGTGCTTGCATCTTCTGCCTGAGAAGGACAAGTGCTGATTTTTAAAGCATGGTGAAAATAGAAGCAAGTGAATATTCATTGTTGAATTTGCTAATCTCAAAATGATCTTCATTTAAAGACTATATGTAACATCACATCTTTGCAAATTATCTTCTCATCAGAAGTAATTTCTTATGACTTTTGAATCAGAAAAGGCTTAAAGATCAGTGGGTATGCATGAGGACTCTCTCACATCTGAAATCTAAATTTACAAGGTCCTCCAGGGAAAGTAGAGCAAAGAGTTTAGGAAGTGAAACACAGTACCAAAGCATTAAGAAACTCAAAATTATTTGTGCTGCTGGCATGTGCAGTGAGTGAGAAGAGCAGAGAGTGGGGGGAGGGATAGAGAGCACTATGTGGAGGAAAACGTAGCAAATAAAAGTGTAGATAGGTATTTTTGAACTCCAAGGAATGTAAATGATACTGGTGAATCATCCCTCAGTGTTTTAGGGGATCTTGGGCATATCTACCACTTCCAACACATGTTATGAGAAATGGTCTTCTGAAATACAAGCTTGCAGTTTTATATCTACACATTTTCATGCTTTCTTAGGCAGTGAACTGTCTCCTTTCTGCTATAATTAGTGTCTTCTCATATCAGTTAAGCAAGCAGATGGTCACACAGTTTGTACACACGGCTTTCCAAATGTTCCTAGTTTGACTCTCGTTGACGGTCACAGTCAACAACACCAAATAGGATCCTCTCCAAATTATGATAAAGCAAAATGACTGTTATGTTGGACCAAAGGCAGTTATTCATTTAGTTTTAGTTTAGGGTTCATTATAGCCACTGTAGTAATACAATTTATATTACATAAACAGGAACATTATGTTAATAGTCCAATTCTGCAGTAATTTATTCAAAGAAATAAGAAAAAATATCCAAGTGAGAAAACTTTCAACAAAACAGCCTGAAGTATATAAATATATACATATATATATATCTAATTTTGGAATAGATAATTCTAATGATTTCTCTAATACGCACATTTTATCTACATAGGTATTTGATTAGCAAGTCTGTGGCTTGTAGGCGAATTTATGTATATTGTAATCTTTAAATGTTGCTGTACGCATAAACTTTCCTAGGTACCGGAAAATAAATAAATAAATAAAAATCATGTATACAGGTTTTTGAATCCGCCTCCTAATGCTTCTACTCCTTGGAGGCAAAAGTGTACAAATGAGTCCAGTGTAAGAATATAAGAAATTCCCCACTTGGTAGACAGTTTCTTCTATAAACAGCTCATAGAAGTGCTAATATTAGATGCCATTTAGTGAGACCATACAGGTCTGCTCACTAACTTGTTTCATTTCTTAGTTTTAATGATTGCTGTAAAATGGACTGGTAAATTCAGTAGTCTTTTGAATGTTGTAGATTAGTAAGAAAATTCTTTAGAGTGAGAAGACAGAATAACTTCGTCTTTCCCCACCATTTCTTCACTTATTAAACATATAAAATCACAGAATCACAGAATCACAGAATCACAGAATTATAGGGGTTGGAAGGGACCTCTAGAGATCATCGAGTCCAACCCCCCTGCCAAAGCAGGCTCCCTACACCACGTCGCACAGGTAGGCGTCCAGGCGAGTCTTGAATATCTCCAGAGAAGGAGACTCCACCACCTCCCTGGGCAGCCTGTTCCAGTGCTCCGTCACCCTCACTGTAAAGAAGTTCTTGCGCACATTCGTGCGGAACTTCCTATGCTGGAGTTTCAGCCCATTGCCCCTAGTCCTGTCCCCACGCACTACTGAAAAGAGACCAGCCTCGCCACTATAGCTCCCACACCTCAGGTATTTATAAACCTGGATCAAGTCCCCTCTCAGCCTTCTTTTCTCAAGGCTAAACAGACCCAGTTCCCTAAGTCTCTCCTCGTAGGGGAGATGGTCCAGGCCCTTCACCATCTTTGTGGCCCTCCGCTGGACTCTTTCCAAGAGATCCCTGTCTTTTTTGTACTGGGGAGCCCAGAACTGGACACAGTATTCCAGATGAGGCCTCACCAGGGCAGAGTAGAGGGGGAGGATCACCTCCCTTGACCTGCTGGCTACGCTCTTTTTAATGCACCCCAGAATGCCATTGGCCTTTTTGGCTACAAGGGCACACTGCTGGCTCATGGCCAACCTGTCGTCCACCAGGACGCCCAGGTCCCTCTCAGCAGAGCTCCTCTCCAGCAGGTCTTCCCCCAACCTGTACTGGTGTATGCAATTATTTCTACCGAGATGCAAGACTCTACACTTGCTTATGTTAAACCTCATCCGGTTTCTTACTGCCCAGCTCTCCAGTCTGTCCAGGTCTCTCTGAATGGCCGCACAGCCTTCAGGCGTGTCAGCCAATCCTCCCAGCTTCGTGTCATCAGCAAACTTGCTGAGGGTGGCCACTATCCCCTCATCAAGGTCATTGATGAAGATGTTGAACAAAACTGGACCCAGCACAGACCCCTGGGGGACACCACTAGTCACAGGCCTCCAGCCAGACACCGCACCGCCAACGACAACCCTCTGCACTCTGCCAGTCAGCCAATTCTCGATCCACTTCACCGTCCACTCATCTATCCCATACTTCCTCAGCTTTGTTATAAGGATGTCATGGGGGACCGTATCAAAAGCCTTACTGAAATCAAGGTAGACTACATCTACCGCTCTCCCCCCGTCCACCCAGCTAGTGACATCTTCATAAAAGGCCACCAGGTTGGTCGAGCACGACCTCCCCTTGGTGAACCCATGCTGAGTACTCCTGATAACCTCCTTTTCTCCCAGTTGTCTGGAGATGGCATCCAGCACAAGCTGTTCCATCACCTTCCCTGGGACAGAGGTGAGGCTGACTGGCCTATAATTACCCGGGTCATCCTTCTTGCCCTTTTTGAAGACTGGGGTGACATTGGCCATCCTCCAGTCTTCAGGCACCTCCCCAGTTCTCCAAGACCTTTGAAAAATTACAGAGAGCGGCTTAGCAATAACCTCCGCCAGCTCTCTCAGCACCCGCGGGTGCACCCCATCAGGTCCCATGGATTTATGGACATTAATGTTTCCTAAGCACTCACGGACCACCTCTTCCCTGACTAAAGGGAAATCTCCCATTCCCCAGATTCTCTCAAATCAGTAAATAAATGTCTTCTCCATCAAAATGAATGGGTACATTTGAATGCCAAAATCATGAAGAGGACAAAAAATAGATGGCAAAACCATAAGAGAGAAAGTCCAACTGCATTCACTGAACATCCTGTGAAACAGACAGGAAAAATTCCATTTCCCAGCAGGAACTGGCAGTGAACCTGAAGTATTGTGAGCTCTACACACAACTGGGGTCACGGTGATTCTGAAAGGAAATAATGACAGAAAGACAGCAGGAAATGCAGTGAAAACTTCTGTCCTTGTTCCCAAAATGATTCTTATCTATTTCCCTTGTTAATGCACAGCCAGAGATTTACTTAGTCTGACCCACTCACCAGTCTGCAGAGCCCCTCTGAACACACACTGTAGGTACATACAAGTACTGTGGAGGCTACTATGTTAACACTGCTGATCCCTCTTACAATCTCTGAATTCTTATCTGAGAGTATGATGCTACTGTCCTTTTAAGTAATGGTTCACCTACTCTTCATATATCTCAAGTTAGCATCCCCCCCACCCAAGTCAAGAAGAACACCCCACTTCACAAAAGGTGAAGGACTCAAGCAGTGGTTTACTAGGATTTTTCCAGTGTTGATTGCGTTGCTTCACTTTGCCTTTGCTATTTAAGAGACGAGGTTAAGGGTATGCCAAAATGGAACATTTACCATCCTCTAAAGAACAGGAGAAGATTGCAACCCCTGTGTCTTGAAAGCAGAGCTCAAGGGCCACATAGAAGTGGGTGGTGTAGTTGTGATAACATCATAACTGAATACTGTAAACAGAAATCGGAACTATTTTATTTTATTTTTTTTTTTTCAGTTTTCCAAAGCTCACTTCACTTCTACTTGGTCCCCAGTACCTAATTCTGGAACAGATAGATATCGGTGAGGAATAGTTTCATTAGTATCTGACACTTGTACTAGAAAAGCTATTTTGCAGAAAGCTTCAGCCCACTGAGTGACAGCAAGCAAAGCCTTACTTTATTAGATTGACATCTGCCCCAAGAAAACCAGCTGGTATCCAGCTATAATAACCAGAGTGAACAGAAATGCTTCACAGTGCAATTTAGAGCAGAATATTCAAAATCACCTTTTGGAACACCTCATGTCTGCTACATCTGTAGGGAGAGCCAAACAAGCTTCCTAAATTAAATACTATGAATTTTTACTATAGTAACAATACTCTGGAAATACCCTTGAGACCATCTGGAAACTTTGGTAGCATCTTTGGCAAACTGCATAAGATAAATGGATTGATGAAACAGCAACAACAACAAAAAAAAAGATATTATACATCCAAAATGAACAGATGATATTCAGCTGATGAGTTGGTTTCCCTCCATGTTTTCTGAAACATTCTGTTTTTTGGCGACACCTTCATCTGTATGAGATGGTTGCTTAGTCAGCATCACGTAACACTTTTGATCAATCCCCATACAGATGAGAGTTCTTATCAATAATGGAAAAAATGTACTATTGAACAGTTTCAAAAGGCAAGTAGAGCAGAATAACTGTGTGGGAAAAAAAAACAACATATTTTTAAGTCTTTGATTTCATAATTTTATTTGGCAAAAAAATAAAAAAGAACTTATGGATTATATCAGACATTATGCATATTAAAGTTAAATATAAGTTAAAGATCTTGTGTTTAAAAAAGTGTGTACTGATAAGTTCTCAAAAGAGTCAGCTTTAATATTTTATAAGAATCAATTTTATTGTTTTCAAAATGAAATCAGGTACCTATGAAATCAAAAGGAAAAAATTGTGCCAGAACAAAGTTTGTTACATACATGCATTAACTATATTATATATATTATATGCAACCAAAGAAAATTGATCTTAACTCAATGAACCCAGGCAAGCTGAAGTGTTGGACGCCCATGCTACAGAGTAAGTCATTTCATGTGTGCACTAATTTCACCAGTAAACTCCTGCTGCATAAGTTTCAATTTATTATATATTATGCTTAAAACTTAGCTACTCCAGGCAACTGGGAAAAGAACTTCATGTTCATGTTGAATCACTTACTAATTCATTAATTTAATTTACTTACATGGACTTGTGTAAAAATTGACTCATTGTACTCAAGACCTTTGTACAGCTTTAACACTTGATCTCTGTCTATCTAATTCAATAAATATCTATCCTTCAGGATAAACATCTCATCATTGCATTGGCAATAGCAACATCTCTCTAAATTATATTCAAAACATAAGCGATATGTATTATTTTCATTAACTTTTCTCTTGACCAGACACTTTGAAATAAATTAATATTGGCCTATACTTGTGAAAGAACCTCACTTATTTTTCTGTGGTCAGTATGAATTAGATCTTCAGCTCTGCTGGAATCCCTATTGATTACTAGTATTTGAAATCTCAGTATTTTGTATCTTCCTTTGGCTCTAGAGTTCATAGGAAAGCAAACAATCTGATAAAGGCTAGTGAAGAAAAACTGAAATAATTTAATAAACTGAATTGTAAAATATACTCTCTAAATATATAGGGTTTGAGAAATCTCTTGAAGCACAATCATTGGCTGTGCTGTACAGTGCATTGTAAAAATATTTTTGTATATGATTGAATAATTAGGATTTTTCAACTAGCTTGCCTTAGAAAATCACTGAGTTGTTTTTGAGAACATTTTTATAATTCCAAACTTACATGTTGTCATTGATACATTCTCTCTTGTCCTTGTGGAAATGTGAGGTTTATTTTCCAATTATGGACAAATACATCTTGTCTTAATGTTCTCCTGTACTCTGTGATCTAAATCCTGATATCATTCTAGCAGGCTCTTCATCTCTTTTTGAGTTTGAACTTATTTTTCCTGAGCACTTAAACAGTGCTGTGCATGCACTGCTTTTTTTTTTTTTCCCCTCAGATTCTGTTTGTACGTCGCATTAGAGACCTGTTATTACCCTTAGAAGATGGTCACATCTCTCCAGTCCTCTACTGTCCTTTTGGCTTCTACGTTTGTACTGTGTACTCTTGTTGTTAGACCTATATTGTTTTTCATTTATAGATTTCAATTTTTTTTTTTTTCTGGTTCAGTTTTCAAAATCACACCGTACTTTCTATGTTGAATATATACAATGGGTTTTCTGCAGATTAGAATGGCTGTGCAAAATCCTGTAGGGAGTTATTGGTTTTGATGCCAAGAGTACTAACATAAATCAGGAGAAGGACATCAAGAATGAGAAATTCAGATGAAAATCTTAATGTTGAAATGAAACAAAATAGAAGTGCAAAATAAAATATGATACTTCATTTCTTGCTGTTTCCTGAAACAATTTTATTACAGGCTTCATTTTTATTACAGCAATCATGATTCCAGGATATAATAGATATGCAATTTTTGTGAGGGCTTATTTAAAGGCTTTTGCAAATCTTTTCTTCAGTAAGAGTCTCCAAAGTTTCTTGTCATTGACTTAGACATCTGTATAAACATGGATGAAAAATGATCATAGAGATTTAAACACACAAATTAACTCTCCCTGCACAGAAAAAAATGTTTATAAAATAATTCTTCAATTGACATGGCTCCCAGAAGTACTTCGCTGTTTTTATTTAATGATTGTTTTTAATATTTCTTTTACTTTGCATTTTCTTTATTTTTAACACTGGGGTGTTAAACATTTGTTGTACAAATTTATCTGGTAAAACAGCAATCCAGACTTGTTTTCACAGGACTACAGTCTTCATAATCTCACAGAGTCTAGCTACTTCTACCTGTACAGAAAATTAAAAACTTGTCTTCATCTTATTTGAGTGCATTAACTTATGAACAGCTTTCAAAGATATTAGTATTGGTCAAATATTTGTCATCCATACTTATGTAGCTTCAGTTTAGGTTTGTTCTTGTGATTTTTCTTAGGTTAACCATAGTATTGTATTAATAACTAAAATCTGGCAATATATCTGCAGCTTTCATTACCAAATCTGTGCATATTAGAGTGTTTCAAAGTTTACACGTCTTCTCCTAGAAAACCACAGTCAGTACTTTGGACAATTTTGACAGGGACTGTCATTCTTTGCCTACTATAATAGTTCCTTCAGTAGCAGGGGAAAACATGACAAGTTCTGAATTAGAAATTTTCTTTTCTGCATTTTAAAATCTTTGTAAGGCAGAGGAAAATTTATGATGTCAATATTATAAGATTTTTATTAATTTATTATTTTTAGCCACTAATGTATACTAGAGCTACTAGAAAGAGCTGTTGAAGAATCAAGTAGTGACTTTGGAGGTGAAATCTGTACGTCGCTTTGTCTTTTGAGAATTTTTTCCTGTATTTAATTTGCATCACTATGAAGAATGAAGGAAGCCCACTCATTATTTGTCTTGCAAGGTCATGAATGGCTGACTGCAATGAAGAACTGGAAGAACTAGGTCCTACTGCTTGATTTGTGCATGCCCATGCATTGTGGATAGGCTTAGATAGTAGCCTTCATGATAAAGTAAAAAATGTTCTACATGCATCTTTTCCTTGTTCTGCTTTTAACTAGTTTTATTTCAAGATATATGACCACTGCTGCCAAATGTAATGTTATGCAAATGTCACTGTTTTGTACCTTTATTGTATTTGCAGCTTTTTCTTTCATTCTCAGAAGTGAAGTTTCTTTTCCAATGAATCAACAGAATTGCAAAAACTGTTATGTTTCAGCTAAGAGCTCTATTAACATTAAATGACAGAGCATAAAATACAAGCATTTACAAACCTGTGCTACCATGAATTATTCTGTATTTTTAAATGGCATAGTAATTACAGGTTTTGGAGTACAGAGATAGTTCAAGAAGCATTAACTACTAGATCTAAAATACTTATCCAAAATTATTGCATATTTTCCTCTCATAATTGGACAGCAATTTGTTTGAGCATATTTGGTGCTGATTCAGAAAACAAACATCTGTTTATTCCCTGTAAGTTTCTGTTTTCTTTTTAGAGGGAGAGTCTCTAAGCTCCTGAACTTTTGTAGATCATATATGTGTGTCATTTACCTCTATTAAAATTGCTGATTGCCTGAAGTTATCTTGGGACACCACAGCCTACTAATGTGGGAATTGATAAGCCCAAGGTTTATAGAAGCTTTTACAGGTCCATACTTTGATTGAAGTTACTCCTTGTTTGCAAAACAGGGCTTAAGAAATCATTGAGAAGAGCTAGGAACATGGAAGCACTGCAAGATCACAAACTTATTGATTTCTGTTCATTTTAATTCTAATGTATTACGTTTAGATGTAAAATAATGGTAGTAACCTCTTGTTCACTGTTATTATTGATGTTACCAATTTTAGAATACATATTTAAACTTGTTCAGGAAATAATAACCTTAATTGTCCAAAAACTTCAAGAGATTTAGGGAAACTTCTTATTCTTCTAAGAAATATCTAATGCTTATATTTTGAAAATATCTTCCTATAAAGATATTTCATCAGCTTTATATTTCAGTATCAGAGAACAGTTATATTTGCTGAAAGGTTGGCTAACATAAGAACAGCTGACATTTTTTTACAGAATACTCTTTCTGTGCTATTTTATGATATATTTTCTGGTGGTAAGTTCGCACACTGCTTTTGAAAAGCTTGTAGCATTGACCTAAAATTGTTGTCATTCAAATTAAGTTACAGATGCCAACAGTAGCAGGGTTTGGTCAGCACTGAACTCAAAAAAATTCAATCTCAGTACACAGCTGAGTTATATAGAATTTCTGTTATCCTTCTTACATCCATACAAGTTCTAAAAGTAAGCAATGGCAACATTAAAGAACGCTTCTCATTGCTTCCCATTGCTGTAGTCATAATTCCTTATTGGTCATCCGATTTTAGTGTAATCCCCCCAACCTGCTGAATTCGATTGCCCTTCAGGCGCATACATAAGGATGCGTTAGGTGAATTAGATTTTAGAATATTACAGCTGTGTGGCATAAAGAAACATTTTCTGAAGCTTGATATATGCTACCCATTTAAACTTCTGTTTTTACAAATTTTCAATAATGCATATAGTTTTCTACAGCTATTTTATACTACAGTGAAAACTAACCTTAGGTATAAGAATTTTAATAGTTCTAAAGTCATTACTTTTCTGTAATCATCTTTCAGCATAAGTCTGTCAGTACTCAATATCTGTTAAAAAAAAAAACAGTATTAATTCTGTTATAAAGAACAAGATTATATGCATTGTTAAGCAAGGCTGCTAGAAAATGGGGTCAGAAGGAAACTCACAGTTCACCAACCAAGAAAAATCATAATGCAAATTTGTTGAGGATTAGGGGCTATTCTCAATAGCATACTACAATAATCTGGCAAAAAATATTTAATAATGTAGTTAATTGTGTTCACTGAAAGAACTCTCTAATTAAAAATTTATCTAACATGAATCACGCATAAGTAATAACAGCACGGAGTTTCATCACTTATTCTTCTAGGATAAACAAGATTAATTATAACAAGATTAATTCCAACATAGTTAACTTAATTTTTCAAGGGACATTTTTCATAGTGCTATTCCTTCTAGACTTGTAAATGAACTGGGAATATTCTGAATATTTGTCTCTAATACTATAGATGTATATCTAATACTATGCACACACACATATATGTGTTTTATATATATATATATATAAAACAATATGAAAAATATCAAATTTATAAAAAAAATTGCAATTGAGAAAGAAAAATTAGGTGTTTTACCAAATAATATTATAAAATTATGCATGCAAGACCATACAGTTTCAGCACAAATGATCCCTTTTGTATAGAGCTACACCCAACAGCTTGGTTTAGTTGTTGGGCAAATGATTAGGATATGACTCTCAAAAGCTCAGAAATAAGAATAAGAGCATTAGCTGTGCAATCTTAATTACTGTCATATATCTGATATTATGTGGGAAAAAACACTATGTAAAAAATTCTGCTGTTGAACTGCTTTGCATAAATTTTTCTCTAGTACGCACTATGGAAACACTGTGGAGACAGAAGCATATTTCTTTCTCCAAATGGAATATATCAATACATCAAAGCCAAACAACCAACCAACTTACAAACAGCTGATGGCAGTAGTTATTATTTGTTTTAGCACCATGCTGCAATGGATTTATGCTTTTCTCTGCTTATAAAAGTATCAGAGAATATACATAAACTAATTAATGGCTGACCTAAATCTCCATTTTTTTGATTTTGTCATGTGTGTGTGGTCTTCTCATCTGGCAGCTGAATTTCTCGATAAGAATCACAGAATCACAGAATTGTAGGGATTGGAAGGAACCTCTAGAGATCATCAAGTCCAACCCCCCTGCCAAAGCAGGCGCCCTACACCACATCACACAGGCCCTTCATAAAAGGCCACCAGGTTGGCTGAGCATGACCTCCCCTTGGTGAACCCATGCTGAGTACTCCTGATAACCTCCTTTTCTCCCAGTTGTCTGGAGATGGCATCCAGCACAAGCTGTTCCATCACCTTCCCTGGGACAGAGGTGAGGCTGACTGGCCTAAAATTACCTGGCTCCTCCTTCTTGCCCTTTTTGAAGACCGGAGTGACATTGGCCATCCTTCAGTCTTCAGGCACCTCCCCAGTTCTCCAAGACCTCTGAAAGATTACAGAGAGCGGCTCAGCAATGACCTCTGCCAGCTCTCTCAGCACCTGTGGATGCACCCTCTCAGGTCCCATGGATTTATGGACCTTAGTGTTTCCTAGGCACTCACAGACCACCTCTTCCCTGACTAAAGGGAAATCTCCCATTCCCCAGACTCTCTCATCAACCTCCAGGGTCTGGGATTCCTTAGGGAGAGTCCTTTCACTAAAGACAGAAGCAAAGAAGGCGTTCAGTATTTCCACCTTCTCAGCATCCCCTGTTACCAGAATGCCCCCCTCACTTAGTATGGGGCCCACATTCTCCCTAGCCTTCCTTTTGCTGTTAACGTACTTAAAAAAGCCTTTTTTATTATCCTTTATCTCCTTAGCTAGATTAAACTCCATGTGGGCTTTAGCCTTCCTCATTGCATCTCTGCAGGTCCTGACTACATCCTTATATTCTTCCCAAGTGGTCAGACCCTTTTTCCACATATCATGAACTTTCTTCTTTCCACAGAGTTTGCACATGAGCTCCTTGCTCATCCACGCAGGTCTCCTGGCACCTTTTCCCAATTTCTTAGTCACAGGGATGCACCAATCCTGAGCTTGGAAGAAGAGCCATTTAAATGCTAACCAGCTCTCACAGGCCCCCTTGCCTTCTAGCACCCTGGCCCACGGGATAGCCCCAAGTAGGTCCCAGAAGAGATCAAAGTTGTCTCTCCTAAAGTCCAGGGTAGCAATCCTACTTTTTGCTTTGCTTCCTCCACTCAGGATCTTGAACTCCACCATCTCATTATCTCTACAACCCAAGCTGCCCCCGACTTTTACTTCCTTAACAAGTCCTCCCTTGTTGGTGAGAATAAGGTCCAGCAACACCCCACCCCGTGTTGGTTCCTCAACCACCTGAATCAGAAAGTTATCTTCAATGCACTGCAAGAATTGTCCGGAATGTGCATGCCTGTCCATGTTGGTTGCCCAGCAAATATCCAGATAATTGAAGTCCCCCATAAGAGGTGGGTTATTAGGCCCAACTCAGTATTCTTCCCTGCCACTGAAGGTACAGATTCAATAAACACTTGCACATCTGTTCCTTCAACTACCCTCCCCAGTCCCCTGAAATCATCTTTGATAGCCTTCAGGCTTTTCTTACTAACTGCCAGCCTGAACTGTCAGCAAGGGATAGTAGTCAGAAGGGCAGATCAGTCTGGGAAGTCTCCCAGCAATGTCCCTGACCCATGCTCCAGGGAGGTAGCACATCTCCCTGCAGGTAGGTTCGGGCTGGCATACAGGGTCTTCCGTTCCTCGCAGAAGGGAGTCACCTATGATGACTACCCTTCTATCCTTCCATGTGGAGGAAGTCTTGAGGCACAGGTGTGACCGCTTCCCCTGAGGCACCCTCACAGGTGGGCCTCCCTCCACATCTGCACTCACCTCAGGCTCAGGTTCCAGGGCCTCAAACCTATTTTTTTTTCTTCCCAGAGTCACCTGGGAAGAGACAAGAAACTATAGGGGTGGTGATCTCATTGCTATGGTTCAATGGAGACATGATACAAATCTTTAAAATCCCTACTTGTTGCTACCTTTCATAAAATAGATATCTGTATCTGCCTTATAATGCACTTTTGGAAGGTAGAAGAAGAATAATAAAGAGGATGTAGGTACTTTAGGTAACTATTGTGCCATATATAGCGTCATATGTGCTGATGGATAAGAGCTGATGTTAACAGCAGATACAATAGAAGGAGGAAATAAATTACTGAAATGAGTATGTTTGAAAGGAGAGTACAGACAGTATCAATAATAAAAGTTTATTTGTCAGAATTATACCATTTCACTCTAAACACTTATGCCCAGAATTCACAGTAATTTTGAGGAAATTGCAGTGCTGTTCGAGTCTTCTGTGATAATGCTTCAAGAGAGTATGCAATTGAGTTGTATCTTGCTATATAATAAATACCTCTTCTGAGTCAAGACTGCAGTAGGGAAAGCATTAAAGAAGCACTTATTTTTAAAGTGTAATTAAATAAGGAATGGGCAGAACTTCTTAAAGGGAGGACAAATAGCACTGGTGCTACATATCATTTAATAAAAATATTTTTTCTCTGTAATTTTAACAATTCCCTCTCCTCCTCTCTCCTCTCCCTTTCTCCCCCCTCCTCTCCTCTCCTTCTCCCTCCTCCCCCCTCTTCCCCCCTGCTTCCTGTGTCCTCTCCTCTCCTCTCCTCTCCTCTCCTCTCCTCTCCTCTCCTCTCCTCTCCTCTCCTCTCCTCTCCTCTCCTCTCCTCTCCTCTCCTCTCCTCTCCTCTCCTCTCCTCTCCTCTCCTCTCCTCTCCTCTCCTCTCCTCTCCTCTCCTCTCCTCTCCTCTCCTCTCCTCTCCTCTCCTCTCCTCTCCTCTCCTCTCCTCTCCTCTCCTCTCCTCTCCCTTTTTCCTCCATAACTGTACATGGCTGTCTCTATCTGGGTAAAATCCTAGAGCCTGTAAAAGAACTGTTCATTATTCTCATCACATCTATCTGCTGACAGCAGTCTATGTTAGTGAGAAAGTTTGTTTTACTCAAAATGTGCTGCTGTTAACATAAATAAATTGTGCAGTAACCTAATTTACAGTGCTTAGTTAAATTTAGTATTACCAGGTATGCTTAGGAAGTGTGCATAGACAAGTTGTGCTGAGAACTGGCTGACTGGCAGAGCTCAGAGCACTGTGATCAGAGATTCACAGTCTAGAGCTACTGTTTTTTTGCAGGGGTCAGTACTAAATATGATCTTGCCTTCTTCAATCACTCTTATGAAGAGATAGAATGCTTGCTGATGATACAAAGCTGGAAGGAGTCACTGACACACCAGAGGGCTCTGCTGCCATTCAGCTGTTTGAAGAGGAATCTTAGGATGTAGAGTGCCCCTGTGGCCAATGGTATCCTTGGATGCATTAAGAAGAGAGTGGCCAGCAGGTCCAGAGAGCTGACTCTCCACCTCTACTCAGTTACAGTGAAGCCACTCCTGGAGCAGTGTGTCTAGCTACTCAGTTAAAAAATGACAGGGAACTTCTAGAAAGAGTCCAGACTAGGGCTACATTGATGGCTAGGGCCTGATGCATCAACTTTACAAAGAAAGACTGAGAGACCTAGCATTGCTCATCCTGGACAAGAGGAGACTGACTAGGGTCCTATCAACTCTTAAAATACCTAAAAAGCAAGTGTCAGTTGGATGGGGCTAATCTCAGGACTGCCCCAGTACATGGGGCAACAGTCCAAACACAGGAAGATCCGTGCGCCGTAAGAGCTCCCTGACTTTGCAGGTGGTAGACCCTGAGCAGGCCACCCAGAGAGGCAGTGGAGTCTCCTTTTCTGGAGATAATCCATGCCTGCCTCAATGATTTTCTGTACTACCTGCTGCATGGAACCTGCTTTAGTAGGGAGCTAGACTTCATGATCTCCAGTGAACCTTCCAACTCCTATGATTTGGTGATTCTGTGAAATAGAAGTTTTACAGAAGACATCTACTTCACACCACATAGCATTTTATTTTATTTTTTTAATTATAATTATTTTAAAATGCTATCTCAGAGATTAAGCTAATTTATAGTCAAATGAAAATTTCCACAGAGAAACAATATTTGATTGCTACTGATGGAAAGACATAGGCTCCCTTTTGTTAACTAGTATTGTCACAATCAAACAACCAAAGGAAGATACTACAATATTATTCTGTTCACTGTTGAAAGAGTGATATGTTTACTCTAAAGTCTCAGATTTAATATCAGTCAAGGAAAATAGAAATTTTATAAGTGGAATGAGCCTTAATTTGAAATCCTAGAAATCACAGATTTCTGGTGACCAGGAGTTCACAAGTAGGTTCATAATATGGAGAATAAACTTTAGATTATTAGTCATACTATGTCTTTAAATCTCTTTTATTATTTTTTTCTTTTAGAAATAAAATAAATAAATAAAAATAAATAAAATTAAAAAAAAAAAAAAAGAAGAAGAAAAGGAAAGAACCCTTTCTGCTCATGAAAGTGTATCTTAACAAAAATCTCCTTACTTGTCACCCACTGGTTTGAAGTTGTTCAGAATTAGAATATCTTACTACAGTAATTCTTTGCAAAATATTCATGAAAATCCCCAAACTCTCAACTTAGAAGTAGAGTAAATCTTCTGCAATTACTGACAGCTTCCTACATAAAAATTAATAATTTCCAAATAGCAGAAACTCTTTCCTTGAAAAATTAATTGTAATTACAGTTTGACAAAACTTAGCAGTAGTTTTCAGACATTCAATACACTGTGTTCTATGAAGAACAAATATTCACAAAATTGTAAACTTTCAAACACTCATTAAGACAGGTTTCAAGTTTGCAGCTCACACAGTGTTCTGTATAAATTTGCATGCAAGCTATATAATCAAGCCTATGAAAATTATCACCATTAAATAATTATATAACAAGAAACACCTTGAAACACATGAACATACAAGCCTCTTATTCTAGTTTAATTTCTTGATCAGTTAGTACAGGCAATATTGTATAAAACTGTCTATTAGATTGTAATATTTACCATTTACTTCACATTTTATTTGATTAGGGACTTAAATCCTTATTCACATAATAAAAATTGTAGTGCCTATTACTGTAACAATGAAAACTGAGAAAACTGAATATTCAAGAAGGAGATGTTTGATAATCATTATTTGCTAAAGTAAAACTCAAATAATGATGTTAGACTACTTGCATCTGCTTGTGAATACTTAACAATATGTGAAATACAGCTTTTATTCTTTTACTCTCCAGTGATGCTGGTTCTTAATTTGGATTCAGGTGACCACATCCTCTGGTTTTACTGACTCTTATACTGGGATTATTTACCTACATATCTCAGAGGAGGTTGTTGTCATCTAATTCTAGACAAGGCTGTCATTCATTAAAATAATCTTTAGCTATTGTTCACACCCATTTCATGATCTTATTGCTTCTACAATGCATGTAAGCAGAGGTTTTCCTGGGCTTCTCTCCAAAAGTGAATATAATTGCTTATTAAACAGGATTTTGTTAGTGCAGGAAATTATTCATAGCCAGGGAGCAGGTACAAGCTGCTACAGTGATAATAAGAGTGCCATTGTCACTCAGGACAAAGGCAGGTGTTGTGTTTTCTCACCTATCAGTGCTGTAATGTTAGAGCTAACATCCCCTTTGCTGTACACACGTTTGTATGCTCTTTCCTTTAATTCTACCACTAAAATTACTCTCACTCCCACTGATCTGCTTCTGTGCTGTGCACCCACTACTAGCATTTCAATCATATCCAGAATTTTCACTACAACTTGTCATTACTTTCATTAGCATGTTATTGTACATAGTTGTCCGTTAAATGTTTGGGAACTTCCAAATTTGTCTGATGTTAAGTAGAAATGTAAATATTTTAAACTTATAATACTGTGAACAGACAAAGAAAATTTGATCTATTTTAAGAACATTTTTTACCACTTAATTTTAAGGTTCCAATCTCCAGGTTTAATTCCTTTGTTTTGAATGTACAAACAAGGTGAGCTTTGAGATTTCAGCATACTGTGCTTAACAGTGATTGCCTGGCAATTATGGTTAGCCTTTTTTGAAAAACAAAAGAAAATGAAAACCATAATAAATCCCAAAGCATTATTTAGTGCAAGAGATCTTCCTTGTTTATTCATTGACATAGTAAGTGTATGTGGCATGCTAGAAATTTCATTTCCTACATTTACTTCTCGGAAAGGGTTATCAGGCACTGCCCCAGAAGGTGGTGGAGTCACTGACCATGGAGGTGTTCAAGAAACGTTTGGATGTTGTGTTGAGGGATATGATTTAGCTGGGAAGTATTGGTGATGGTTGGACTGGATGATCTTTTAGGTCTTTTCCAACCTTGATAATTCTGTGATTCTGTGATTTAAAAATGCATGTGTGTACACAAGGTAGATAAATCTAATGTCAGCATAATGTCCAGGAATAAATGAAATTCAAGATGCAGAAAAGATGATTACAAATAAGGAGAGACGCTTGTAGCTAGCAGATGACATAGGAGAGAGGGACCTGGACAGGCTGGAGAGGTAGGCCCATGTAAACCTAATGAGGTTTAGCAAGGCCTAGTCCAAAGTGTTGCACTTGGGCCAGGGCAACCTCGGGGGCCAGCAGGGAGAGGGAAGTGATTGTCCCCCTCTACTCAGCTCTTGTGAGGCCTCATCTGCAGTACTGCACCCAGGCCGGGGCACCTGTAACAAGAAAGATAAGGAGCTCTTGGAATGATCAAAGATGATGAGAGGGCTGGAGCACCTCTCCTATGAATAAAGGTCGAGGGAACTGGGCTTGTTTAGCTTGGAGAAGAGAAGGTTTCAGGGAGAACTCACTGTGGCCTTCCGCAGTGAGTATAAACAGGGGGCAGGAAAGACTGTTTACATAGGTTGATAGTGATAGGACAAGGGGGAATGGTTTTAAACTGAAACAGAAGTGGTGTAGCTTAGATATTAGCAGGACGTTTTCAACACAGAGGGTGGTGAAGCACTGGAACAGGTTGCCCAAGGAGGTTGTGGATGCCCCATCCCTGGATGTGTTCATGTCCAGGAAAGATGTGGGTCTGGGCAGCCTGGTCTTGTGGTTGGTGACCCTGCACATAGCAGGGAGGTTAACACTAGATGATCATCATGGCCCTTTTCAACCTAGGACATTCTATGAGTCAGTGATTCTGTGAGAGATTAAATGAGGTTAACAGCACTTGCACTATAACAAATATCTGACAAACACAGCTGCAGTCATGATGTACAGCTGCATTAGCATTGATATATCTTGGAAATTGAGGATATTTCCACGGTAAAGGAGAAGAAACTATTAGGAGCTGAAATGAGGAAGTCATTAGGTCAATGTAGGAGAGTAATTTTCTTTCAAAGGCCACAGAAAAATCCTGATTAAGATCAGTGAATTGTATTCTTGAGTGCAAAAATCTTTCTGGAATCATAAGGGGCTACTTCCTTGAGTTGTTTTTTTCTTTTTTGACTGGGCACACCAAAATTAGATAAGGAAATTTTGTCAAGATCAAATGAGATTTTTAAAGGATTTGTAAATCTGCAAGCTATTTATTTCATTATTTATCCTTGGATATATTACATCTACAGCATTAATACAAATTGTAAATAGATAAAGATAATAGAAGATATTTAGATGATAGTAGTACAGCCATTAACAACAACAATAATAAGTGAAAAGCTAAATAGAAGCATACTGTTAAATGCTGTGCATTTTTATAAAATTGGTTGATAGATAATTTAAATAAGTTTTCAGTAAGGTGTAAAGTGGAGAACTGACTGACAGAGAATATTGAAATGAGGAGAAATTTTGGACGAAGATCCATTTTTAATATTCCTTTGATAATAGACCAAAGACTGGAGATTATTTCAACAACAGAAGTACATCCAAAAGGCCAGTGTGTCCTGTGTGTACAAACTGGAGGGAAACAAACAAAAGCAACTGACAAAGCAGTGTTAGAAGGGACTGCATATAAAACAGAGATGAGTTTAGGGCATCTTGGTATTTCTCAAAGGTCATAATGCTTTATTTAGTTACAAACATAAAACTCTGTGCTGTGTGTTATTATGGAGGAAATAGCAAAAAGAATAACAACTGCAGAGTTGTTAGATTGTTGAGAGATCAGGGGATATTACTGAGGGATTATAAATGTCTTGTAATGTTGTCTGTAATTAGCATGGGGGTTTTAAAAAATAAAACAGTAAAAAATGCATAATATAGGAAAAGTAAATGCCATCTTCTGACTATTTTGTTTATAGAGAGATGACAAAAATAAATCAAAAGTTAAATGTATTAACCTAACAATACTTCTGTCAAAGATGTTTGCTCTCTGCTTATTTTCTATGCTTGTTTTGCTTGGCTCCACGTTTCTTTTAATTTAACTGTTTTTATTGATATTTTGAACAAATACTGAGGTTGTTAAATACAGGCATTATTGTCTTGCTGAAGAATACTCACATATGCAGCCTTGGGAAATGAATTGGAGTAAGAAGCCAAAAGTTCTGACTGAACATTTTTCTTCTGTCACATTTTTTTTGTAATTATTTTTCAGACTATTTTGCAGTTAACTAATGCCAGGTGTCACCTGAAACAATGTTTCATCTGCTCTTGTACCTTACATTTCTTCAAGTTGTCTCACATCACAACCAATAAAATTATCATGTATATTTCAACATAATTCAAATGGTGTCTTCAGCTGAACATTCAGAAACACTTGATATTCTTAAACCATTTGTAACCTCTGTGAGGGAGTTATTTCTGCTGAATGCAAAATGACTGCTTTCCTGGGATATGAAGATGAGTTCAAGACAGCTGCCAAAAAAAAAATGAAAAGTACTAACTATTGTTTCCTATTAAAATACTATACACTATAAAACTTTCCTGTTGAAATACTATACACCACAAAGCATTTAATATAACTGTTTTTATACATACATACATACATGCATACATACATACACTTCATTAATTTCATCTACATATACACATTAATTTTATCTTAATATTTGATATTTAAAAAGAGTGAATACATAGATTTTTTTTTTAATAAGGAAAAATAAATAATCTGTGAATATTGTGATTCTCTTTACAAGAAAAATGCAAACAGAATAGAAGAAATATAAACAGAAGTGGCCCATCAGCATAGAGACTGAAACAGTTGTGGATGAAATTACAGGTGGATGCACCAAAAGCTAATGCTTTCACTAAATGGTTCCAAAACACAAGACAGGACTGATGAAAAGTAAGATAAGGCTGTAATTGTTAACTGTTAATAACATTCATGTTAGGACATTTCATTCACAGGTGTACTTCTATAGTTTTGAGTCTTGATATGACTCATCATCTTTTGTGATTCTAGCTGCATGACATAGAATCATAGAAGCATAAAATGGCTTGATTTGGAAGGGACCTCAAAGATTATGCTGTTCCAGCCCCCTATATCAGGCACCAGGTCATATTGCCCAGGATCCCATTGGCAATGTTACAGCCACATGTGTAACAGTAGTTACAGTATAAATACTTGATTTCTAGATAATGAAATGTCTGTATGATACGCTGACACTAGAATTTAAAAAGAGATACTTTTTGTCATAATAAATGGAAAGCAGAAAAAAGAAATGAAGATACCTTCATTATGTAACAATCTTTACTAAAAATCAATTTATCTATTCTTAAAAGACAAAGAATAAGCATTAAAAGCTTTCTCACTGCCCATGTAAATAAAGGTCATTGTTATCTTTTACCCTTTTATGTCAATACTTTATTTTAAGCTTTATTGTTCTTTATTTTAATCTCATAGTGCTATTTTCAAATAGTTTTTAAAATTTTATCTATCCCTGACTTCTAAACATTCCAGCACTGATGTAAATATAGCCTTTTTGACTATGCAAAGTTTTGGAGAGAAAAAAAAAAGATAATTTGAAGATCGGTAGTTGAATTGAAACAAATAAGCCAGTGCTTTGCATTAATTCAACACTCGGACTAGCAAATTCAATACACAGGCACTGAGTGTCCTGGAAGTATATCAGAATAAAGAAAAATAATACTCAGAGAAAATAATTACTGAGAGGATTATCTTAATATATAACATAAACCATATGTTCAAAGAAGCTCTTGCCTAGTGTTAAAGATATCATTTTGTTTTCCTAAAGTATGTCAAATTTCATTGCAAGGAAATTCTTTTTCCATCGTTTGAGATAACTGGAACAAAAATAATACACCTGAATACAGCCTTGCATGATGTACACAAAGTAGTCTGACCTCTTTTTACTGAGGTTTCTTGCTCAAAAGCAAAAAATCCTGAAGAGGTAGTAAATTCTCAGGAGCACAGGAACCATTTGAAAACTAGGTCAGCTGAAGCATACATCTGCTCTTCTCTTAGTATATGTAGGAGCACCAGCCTATACAAGTAATAGGCATACAGCAGTGTTCCCTACCTGAGGGTTTGTGAGGGTTTGTGAGGCTGAGGGTTTGTGCTTGAATGCATCTTAAATTATTATTTTGTTTGTTTGTTTCTAGAAATGTTAAGCAATTAAATCAGTGACTAATTCTTTATCGTGATCTTTTTTAGATTTGGGCCTGCAGCTGCATAGCTAAGGGTCAGTGACAACCCAGGTAGAATCTTCTACTATGTAGAGACAGCTGTTTTAGATAAAATTTCCTGGACACTGTGGTGGACACAATTCTACAGGTCTGGTGAGTATGTCCAATATTAAAGAGATGATTATCAGGAAAGTTTAGAAGGTAACCTGTAGAAAGTTTTATGTTCTGTCTGCCAGCTCCTTAGCCCACTTCTTATGATATCATGTAGGAATAATCTAGAATACCAATGGCTGAGACTAAAATTTAACTCTTGGCAGAAAAGTACTTAATGAAAACTGTCTTGGAGTTAGAAAAGTTGTAATGGCTTTTCCAAAACAACAGACAACTTAAAAATCACAGTTTGCATGTATGTGCACTTGTCTATGTAATACGCAAATTCCTGCTTGGCATCTAATTTTGACAGTGTTCATAAGCTTAATGGAAATCTATTTTTGTGTTTGCACTTCTTTTGAACTTCTGGCAGAACATCTTTTGTGTTCTCTGTCATTCCTACAGGCATAACAAAATGAAAACTGGATGCTGCAACACTTGATTGTGTCATCCAGATTGCCCTGTCCACTTGATCAAATGTCATTTCTTTTTTCTTACATCTATCGTCAGTTCAGCACTGCAGAATTTTACTGAAAGTGAATGAATTCATCCATAAGACTTACAGTTAGTAATGTGCACAAGGATAACCTTGATAAATGCATATGGGTTGGACATGTGAATAAATTTCCCAGAAAATAATAAAAGTATTGATGATTAGTGCCTGTGTTAATTGAGTCAGTCTGTGTAACATGCTACTGACTCAACTTGTTATAAAGAGAGGAGTAAGAAATGGAAGAACCCTCTGATGTTCCTACTCCTACTCCTACTCCTATCCCTAACCTTCCCTAATCAAAGCTGGTCTAAATTTTATCAAGTTTCTTTAGACCTCATCCTGTCTAATTTTTGGCTATTTCTATGGATGAATATTTCACAACTTCTCTGGGCAAACTGTTGCAACACTTAACCACCTTTACAGTGAGAAAATATTTCTTTTCATCTGATTGTAATCTATGACTTTGCAACTAATCTTTTCTGTCTCTGTCTTGCCTAAATCTGCATTTGAAAGTAATATGGTGAATCTTGTGTTTGCTGAACTCATTATGAGTAGCCCAAATTCCCACTAGTTAATATTTTGTACATAATATTGATTTTGTGAATCTCAGGTGTTTTTAGAAATAAGAGTAGAAAAATGAGTGAAAGATTCAAGCCTCCTCCTTTCCATGATCAGGGAAAAATATGTAGAAGTAATCTAGTTGTTTGGGAGAAGGCAAAAGAGAGGTAAAAGTAACTGACCAAGAGAGGCAGAAAAGCAAAAGGAGGAAATTATACCAGCTGTTGCAGAAACTGTAGAAAATGAATTGAATAAACATGATGATTGCTATACAATTAAAATTTTGTCCCAGAAATATGCTCTAGTTCATTTGAGACTGCATGTCTGTGTGTGCATACACTCAAAAGCTAAAGATCTTAAAACGACATGTTTTTGATTGATGCCTCTCTGATTACCAGGTAACCAGCAGGCATCTGCTGCTTTCATCTCAGCATCTCTGATTGCCATTTTGAAGAGACTTATTTGCTGCTGTCAGATCATTATACCATATTTACAGTTACATTTGCATTATCACTGCCACTTGTAAAACTAGTTTAGAAAACATCTTGAGGCTTTGTGATGGCTTATATATGCATCATTGTTTACAGCCCCTGCATCAATGAGCTCATTGCCATCTCAAATGTCGAAAGCCGAACTCTGGTTTTATGTCTATTGTATAAAATCTCTTATTATGGCTTTCACATAAATAACTACAGCTCTATTGTGCTTAGCTGCAATGCATTGAATAATTTAATGACATGCAACTCTACAGGCTGAATTTTTACAGTCATTAAAGTATTATTATCTTCTGCCATCTGCTTGTCTCTTGTTGATTTTCCACTTGAACATTTTGGAAGATAAGGAAAATTTCAAATTTTCTTTGAGAAATCTATGCCAATGAAATTACTCACAGTACCAGAAGCAACAGTAAGGCATCCAGTATTGTTTGAATTGCAATGAAAATTACTGCAAATAAGAGAGGAAACTGGTGTTGTGAATTGGACTTTTAAAAAGCTTTATGCACAGGGTATTAAGATGCTTTTCTGTGATACTTCTCCAAGCATCATAACTTGGCGTTGTATTGGTTTGTAACAAAATTAAACAATCCCCTTCCAAATATTTCATGAGAAGATAACAATTTCCATTATTTTGCAGATGGTAAACTGCTGAGAGACTGGACTAAAACTGTGAATGAAAGTGAGAAAGCATGTTTCAGAGAACAGACATCAATTACTTCTCTTTTCATCTCTTCTTGAACAGAACTATTAACTAAGATCTATCTGATTGATACTTTTCTAAGAATTCTTACATCTGTGCCAGACAACATAAAATCCACCAAAAAAAAAAACAAAACAAAAACCCAACACCCAAAAAAACAAACAAAAAAAAAGAAACACACACACACAAAAAAAACCTGTTGCTAATGTATTTCATTTGAGTCTTGTCTGTGCCTTTATCATCACGATATTCCTCTTTGGAAACTCACAGTTTTTACTCTCACATGCTGGTTTACCTTCCTTTGTACAAACCTATATTCATCTTATGTCTCATAATGGTTTTTTGTTGTTGTTGTTGTTGTTGTTGTTCTTTTGTTTTTACATGCATCAATAGATTAAGATATGAGAAAATGTAGTAATGATCCTTATTTAGCTTTGATACTCCCGTATTTACTACTCATTTTCAGAAGAAAATGCTGAAGAAAAAACTTTTTTCATGCACTGAAGTTCTTCTGGTTTATTGTTAAATGGGTATTTTCCTAGATGTACCTTTTTATCTGTCTGCAGCCTTCAGTGAAATTTTCTGGACTCCAACTACAGCTGGGGCTACTGCTTAAATGGGTTCATACAGATTCTTGCAAGCCTTGGATTTATCTTGCATACTGCATGCTTCAAGACATAATTACTATATTTACTATTGTTATAGTTGCTACTTATTCTACTTAACAAAACTATGACTGTGACAGTAATGTAATGAATATTTACTTAATTACTATACTACTACCACTATGTTTACTGCCTAATTGTGTTTTGCAAGTTTTTGCCAGTTAATGGTGCTGGTAATCTTGCCTAGAGTTAGCTCCAGTTGCTGTCAGTGTGTTGATGCCTTTTATTCTGTGCGCATGAAAGACAGGTAGATTCACTTTCAAAATAGGGAAATTTGGCTACCTATTTTTTAAATACAGCGTTGTTATGGAAAATAACAAAAAGCTGCTGGTGTAAGAATTGTGATTATACTGAGAAGGCTCAGTTTTCCTACAATAAATCTATACTGTAAATGTGATAAGTATGTCAGCCTTAGTGCAGCTTGCTGCTGCCTAGAAACAAGAAGTAGGTAGGAGACATTCTCCAAAAGAGTCAGTTGAACAGTTCTGCCAGGTCTATGAGAATCTTTTCTTCAGACACTCTGATTACACAAACAAGTCAGCCAGCTGAACTAAGAAGATTTTGGTAAATGTTTGTCAGTTGTTGCCTTCTACTTGTATTAAAGACATTTGCCTGCTAATATGATACCTACACATAAAACAACATGGTAAAGTATTACTGAATGATTTATGGGAAAATAAATGAAATTCTATGTTGGTTATGGAGATGAGCTTTTTGTGCATATGGAGTGTACACAGAATATCAACAAACTTCATCTAAGAAGTCATGCAAGTATAGGGTATAGAATATTATCATTCAATATGCTACATTTTTCATGTTGGTTTAAACATTTATATCGTAATTGTCTATTGTAACAACTAGCCCTACTTCACATTTTATTATTAAGAACTTCTACTGTATTGCTCCAAACATCACATCTGACAGAGAGTTACAAGAAAATTCCAGTCTCTGTACACACTGTTCACAAAATCACAGAATTGTAGGGATTGAAAGGGACCTCTAGAGATCAATGAGTCCAACCCCCTTGACAAAGCAGGCTCCCTACACCACATCACATAGGTAGGTGTCCAGGCGGGTCTTGAATATCTCCAGAGAAGGAGACTCCACCACCTCCCTGGGCAGCCTGTTCCATCCGTCACCCTCACTGTAAAGAAGTTCTTGCGCACATTCGTGTGGAACTTCCTATGCTGAAGTTTCAGCCCATTTCCCCTAGTCCTGTCCCCACGCACTACTGGAAAGAGACCAGCCTCGCCACTATGGTTCCCACACTTCAGGTATTTATAAACCTGGATCAAGTCCCCTCTCAGCCTTCTTTTCTCAAGGCTAAACAGACCCAGTTCCCTAAGTCTCTCCTCACAGGGGAGATGCTCCAGGCCCTTCACCATCTTTGTGGCCCTCCGCTGGACTCTTTCCAAGAGATCCCTGTCTTTTTTGTACTGGGGAGCCCAGAACTGGACACAGTATTCCAGATGAGGCCTCACCAGGGCAGAGTAGAGGGGGAGGATCACCTCCCTCGACCTACTGGCCACGCTCTTTTTAATGCACCCCAGTATGCCATTGGCCTTTTTGGCTACAAGGGCACACTGCTGGCTCATGGCCAACCTGTCGTCCACCAGGACGCCCGGGTCCCTCTCAGCAGAGTTCCTCTCCAGCAGGTCCTCCCTCAGCTGGTGGTACTGTACTGGTGCATGCAATTATTTCTTCCTAGATGCAAGACTCTACACTTGCTTTTGTTAAACCTCATTTGGTTTCTTACTGCCCAGCTCTCCAGCCTGTCCAGGTCTCTCTGAATGGCCGCACAGCCTTCAGGCATGTCAGACAATCCTCCCAGCTTCATGTCATCAGCCAACTTGCTGAGGGTGGTCACTATCCCCTCATCAAGGTCGTTGATGAAGATGTTGAACAAGACCGGACCCAGTACAGACCCCTGGGGGATGCCGCTAGTCACAGGCCTCCAGCCAGACACCGCACCACCACCAACAACCCTCTGCACTCTGCCAGTCAGCCAATTCTCGATCCACTTCACTGTCCACTCATCTATCCCATACTTCCTCAGCTTTGTTATAAGGATGTCATGGGGGACAGTATCAAAAGCCTTACTGAAATCAAGGTAGACTACATCTACCGCTCTCCCCCCGTCCACCCAGCGAGTGACATCTTCATAAAAGGCCACCAGGTTGGTCGAGCACAACCTCCCCTTGGTGAACCCATGCTGAGCACTCCTGATAACCTCCTTTTCTCCCAGTCATCTTCTAGGAAGATGACATCCATCACCCTTCCCCCATCCACCAACTGCCATCCCTCCATCACAGAAGGCCACCAGAGTGGTCAGGCAAGATCTGCCGTTGGTGAAGCCACGCTGGCTGTTTCGCATCACCTCTTTTTCTCCCGGAAAAGGAACGGACTGAAACCCCGCTGCCTGTACCTTGCAATCAGTCGCTGCTGCTCTGGCCGGGGTGGCTCTGAAGCAGCAAACCTGGGCAGTCAAGGGTTACATCAAGTGTGACATTGTGTTATCTTGCATTCCGATATCATACTTAGGAAATTGACTTTCCTCCTCAGATTGCTGCCACCGTTTTGTTTTCAGGCCCGTCTCCCACCTCCCTACCCCTCCCTCCTTTTCCCCTCTCCCCTTCTCCAGGATGTGGGTCTGTGGGTCCCCTTTCCCCGTTGGTCACGGAAATGGCCTGAACTGGCCTGTAAACCATCGAGGCACCTCCGTCAACGCCCCTTTTTTCCCTTTTCACCCCCGTCATAGACACAGATGGACCTAAAGATAACTCCGTGGCAAACATCTGGGAAGGTGCTGGGGAGAAGACAGCCCCATGGTCTCGGCTCCTAACACTCCCCACCCCAGGACAAAGCAGAGAACAATGAAGCCAAGATGTGGGGAGTATATTAAGGGTTTATTTATTATTATTATTATTTATGGGGGAATCATAAAAATCGCAGGGGGATGGGACACGGTTGTTTTTGCGCTGTCTTTGGGGCTGGTTGTGGGGATGTCTTCTCTGGTGTTGGGCCCGGGGGCGGCTTTGTGCCCGGGCTGGTCCACGGAAGGATGAAGTTAACACACGTGGACTCTCTTCAAGGTTGATTTTCTTTGCCGCCTGGGACAGCAGCCATCACGTGGGGATGGGACACGGCTGCTTCGGTGCCACCTCTGGGTCTAGCTTTGGGGATGTCTTCTCCGGTGGTTTGCCCGGGAGCGGCTTTGTGCCCGGGCTGGTCCGCTGAAGAGCGAAGCTCCTCTGGGTGGTCTCTCTCCAAGGTTGATTTGCCGCTCGAGACCGCAGCCGTCATGTGGGGTTGGGACACGGCTGCTACTCCGCTGTCTTCAGCACCGTCTGCGGGGATGTCTTCTTCGCTGGTTTGCCCGGGAGCGGCTTCGTGTCCGGGCCGTTCTCCGCTGCCTGGACCGGCTCCCTCGGCCTCCTCGGGGCCGGCTGCGGGAAGCTGAAGCCCGACGCCCCACTGGGGATCGGCTTCGAGTGTTCGCCCGCCTTCGCTGCCTGGATTGTCTCCGGCGTGCAGGCAGCGGGGAAGCCCTCGAGGACCTGGACGGTGCTGGCGTGGCCGAGGTGCGGGTGCTGCTCCGAGCACCTCGGGCCGTCGTACGGCTCCCTCTGCGACGTCTCTGGGGCCGAGCCCGGGAGCCCGAGGCACGGCCTTGCAATGGGGAGCGGCTCCTCGTGCGGCCGGTCCCCCTCTGCCTGGGACGCTCTGTGGGCGCGGGTACCGACGATCTTCTGCAGGCCCGCGCTGGCCCCCGTCTGCTGGGGCTCTGGGAGCAGGTCTCGGCACCTGCAGCTGGTGCCCGTCTCCTGCCGCCGCGTCCTCGGCGCTGCTGAGAGGCGTCCCGCTCCTCAGATGGACGGGAGCGGGTGGCAGTCTGCTCAGTCGCCGGCGCTCTGGGCTGGACGCTGAGCTCAGGCGGCTGGGAGCTGCAGGGTGGGCTGGACGCTGCCCGCCTAGCAGGACCGGAGCTGATGGTTTCAGGTCCTGTAATGATGTGGCACTGAGGCACTGGTACCTCCCGGCTGGAAGTGCTGGAGCTGGCTATCTCAGAGTTGGTGCGGGAAGCTGTAAGGAGAGATGGGAAGCTCAGCAGGATGAACATGCAGCCCCAGGGCAGGACGGGCTGCCATCTCCCATGGGGCAGAGACTGTGGCAAGGCCACCGTGAGCACCCGTCCCGAGGCACGCGGCTCTTTGCCTCTTACCGGTGCCCGCAGCAGCGCAGATGTCGCACTCCCAGCTGTTGCCGCCGGTGGCCCCGAAGGTGCAGTACCGGTGCGTGCCTTCTGAGCCACAGGAGCTGCAGAGCAGCAGCTGCCAGGGCCTGCGGAAGCAAAGGGGTTGTGGCTGTGAGGACAAAGCAAGCCAAGGCGGGGAGCAGCCGGCACGGCTCTGGCACTCAATCCTTGCTCCCCCAGCCTGTGCTGAGGCTGAGATCCCACGCAGAGCCCCAGAGGACTGCGGAGGTCACTCACCCCGCTTCCTGTGCCCTCTCCCTGCCTAGAGGGAAGATGCACATCTTGGCATCACACCGCCTGTGCCTCTCTCTCAGTGACTGGTAGTCTTCATCGTCCCACCAGGATGGTCGTCTGCCAGAGAACAGAGGGAATGCGATGAGTCCCCAGTGCCCCAGGTGTAGGGCAGATCCAGGGCATCCACCTTGAGCTCATTCTCAGCTTCTTCATGAAGCCGAGACCAATGCTCTCAGGACGGCAAGGAACTGGGCCCTTCCCGGGCAGTCACAGCTCCTGTGCCCGAGTGTCTTCAGAGCTGGACGGAAGGACACCAACCTGACTGGAATCTGGATCCCCAGCGTGGTCATTTGGGACCTGAATTGCGCTCTTCCTCCACAGACGGGGCAGAAGAAGCGCATGGTGGCAGCGTGCAAGGCATGTTTCTGCAGGAGAAGCACAAGGAGTGTGAGCGTGAGCGTGAGCAGGGCTGGGTGCTGCTGAGCACCAGCTGTGCCCGCAAGACAAGGGGAGAGCTCCTACCCTGATGCAGCCCCGGTGGAACCAGGCCTGTTTGCACATCGGGCACACCATGGTGTGGTAGGACGTGCTGTCCCCCACAGACTCCAGGCAGATGACACAGGTGGTGTGCTGAGATGGAGCTGCCTCCGCTGCCTGTCGAGGGCGATGCTCCCAGCAGAAGGACCTGGGCAGGAGGACAGAAAGGGATGGGCACGGTGAGAAGTGCTGTGAGGAGGGCAATGGACCAGGAGAGAGCTCCAGGCCTGGACTCTGGCTCTGGCAGGATGCTGGGAGGTGTTGCTGCGGGTTCCTCCCCGGGAGGAACAGGGAGGGACGGCAGCTTGGCTGCTGCTGCCAGCCCTTACCGGTGCTGCCCAAAATATTGGGTGACACACTCTCCGTCCTCGGCGCAGGGAAGATGGAAGCTGCGCTCACAGCCTGTCTGCGCGCAGCTGATGGTAGCTCCCCTCTCGCCGCAGACAAAGCAGTGCTGGAAAGAGCAGACCAGTCCCCATCAGTGGAGGGCTCAGGGCCTCCATGGCTGACACGGCTTCTCCGGGCGGGGCACAGAGTCCCACCACAGAGGTTCGTCTGCTGTGGTGGGACTTTGTCCCAGAGCCGGTTGGAAAAGCCGCGATCACTTTGTTTGGGCCCAGGCAAAGCTGGTATGAGCCTCTGCCAACACCAAGCTCCCCGTTCAGTTCAGGTCCTCACCTTCTGGTCTGCCAGCTGGACTGCACGCCGGATGGCATGAAGGAAGAAGCCATAAATTCCTCCTATTGGGCTTCCCCATTCCAAGAGGCCATCGGCAAAGAACTGTAGGAGAGAAAAGAGTGTGATCTCGTGAGGCCAGAAAGGAAGGGAGCATCCCTGGCAGGAGCCCGAGGCCTTGAGCGAACTTACCAAGCAGAACTGGTGGGCACAGAGCCCACCGGTGGCAAACATCTGCCCGCAGGTGTCCGGGTTGACCCGTGCCCTGCGGCACAGCACGCACACTGCAGAGGAAGGAGAGAGCAACCGTGAGCAGTGGTGAGCACCTGGCAGGGCCGGCTGTCCCTGGGGCATTGCAGGCCTAGTGGTGCCAGTAGTCAGCCATAGCTTGGCTGGGCCCGAGCAGAGGGGCCCTGCCTGTCCGTGGCGCTGGGGAGCCCCTGCTCACCCCTTCCCCCCCTCCCAGCTACAGGCAGAGCCCCAGCAGCCCTCTGCCCAGCAGTGGGGAGCTGCGTGCAGGGATACAGTGCTCTCACCTGGCTCCCCAGAGTTGGGGGCCTCCTCGTTCCCTTGGAACACACTCGGCATCGTCGGCGAGAAACAAGAGAGTCAGTGCTCTCTCCACACCTCACCAGGCCGCACTGAGCTCGGCCCCAGCCCAGCAGCCTTAGCTCTGCTCCCGGCCCCGCGGGTCACAATGGCCGCTCCCTGCCACCACTGTGACATCACGGTCACCACCTCACGGGGCTGAGGGCGTGGCACACACGCAGGAGGGCGGTGGCTCCTGTGGGTAGTGCGGAGCCAGGGGCCCGGTGCTGACAGCATCCTTGGGGAGCAAGGATGGCCTCCCTCAGGCCTTCCGCACCGCACCCGTGCTGGGACGGCACAGCAGAGAGTCTAGGAAAGGCCTGTGGGTCAACAGTGCAGCCGGCATTTCTAGTGCGTGTGCTGACTGGCTTCCCGGGCTCTGATGGCGTCAGGACAAGGGGGAACGGCATCACTGGCAGGAAGACACTCAAGATATCTGAACATTGGAAGCACAGAAGCACACAGTGGCATTATTATCTTATGCCCAAATTAAAATAACTGCTGCTTGGACATCATAGTTGAAAACAACCTAGTCTGCCTCTATAGTTCTATTTTTTAACTTTTTGTATGCAATACATTGATCTGTAATGAACATTTAATACTGGGAATCAAAATCTTAAACTACACATTTAAAACTTGGTAATCTTCCTGGGGAATGCATGGATAACTTACATTCCTGAAGATTCCACCATATTTAACCTGGCCAATGTAGTTAGTAAGCATCCGATACATCAGCAACTGCTGTTCCCAGGCTACTTTTTTTATCTTGCAATTAAATTAATCTGATGTGGGTAACATACAGTTACTACACAGACCTGTGAATAGTTTTGACCTGAGAAAAGAGGAGGTCGGGTGAACTGCGAGAGGGAATTCCTCGCTCGGAGGGCGCTGAGGCCCTGGCACGGCTGCCCAGAGAAGCTGTGGGTACCCATTCCTGCAGGCAGTCCAGGCCAGGTTGGACAGGACCCTGTTCTAACCTGACCTGGTTGGCAGCGCTCCCATGGCAGGCACTTGAGGCTGCATGGGTTTTATGATCCTTTCCTATCCGAGTCTTCACACATCAAAGCTTCAGCCCTTATACAATTTCCAGAAGCAAAGCGGCACAGGCAGGGCACAATTCCCTTCAAGCCTGCATGTAGAACGAGTCAGGAGAATTTCTGAAGTGTGTGCTTTCTTTGACCTGCTGGCAAGGGTCACCGTGCCAGAGCAGGAGACGAGCCATCCCTCGTCCAGGGCTGCAGTCCTGGAGTCACACTGGAGCATCCCTGCACTTCCAGACTAACCCCTTTTCAAGTTTCTCCGTGAACATCAGGCCAATGCTGATGGGACATCCCCCATGTCTAGAGAGCCGCCCTCTGTGGGGATGTTCAGGGCCTCACTGGGTTGGGCTCCAGGCAGCCTCCTCTAGTGGGTGACAACCAACATACTGCAGGAGTTTGGAACTTGATAGACTTTACTGTCCCTTCCAACCCAAGCCAGTCCAGGATCCTGTGATTCAAAACATCTGTCAGATCCAGCATTAACCCAGATTACTAAGACACCTACCCAGCCAGTCATGACTTTTACAAAGGCTACCATGGTAGTCAAGCGTGATTTTTTTCCTAGTAAATCCAAGTTTACTACTCTGGATAGCCCTTCTACTACTTCTTTTTTTTTCCAACTGTTTTGAGATGCTATCCAGAATAAGTTGTTGCAACACTTTCCCAGGGATGGATTTGAGCCTGAGTGGCCTATAGTTTCCTGTGGCCTATAGTTTCCTGTGTCCTAATTCCTGACCTTTTCGAAGATTGGAATGACACTGGCTATCCTCCATTCTTCAGGTATCTCTCCTGTTCTCCACGACATTTGCAGATGATGAACAGCTGGGCTGTAAACAGACACTGCTGGCTCATGTCCAGCTTCTCCTCTATCAGGACCCGCAAGTGCTTCTCCGCAGGGCTGCTCTCAAGGCGATCCTCCTCGAGTCTGTATAAATAGCTGGGATTGCCCCGACCCAAGTGCAACAGCTTGCATTTGGCCATGTTGAACCTTATGAGGTTCACGTGAGTCCACTGCTCCAGCCTGTCCAGGTCTGTCTGGGTGGCTTCCCTTCCCTCCAGCGTACTGATGACACTGCTCAGCTTGGCGTGGTCTGCAGACTTGTTGAGGGTGTGCTTGATTCCATCATTTGTGTCATTGATAAAGATGGGGAAGGGCACTGGTCCTGAGAACAGCTCTTGGGGGACACCGCTTGTGACCGACTTCCACCCAGTTCACAACCCTGTGGTTGCGACCAGCCAACCAGTTCTTAATCTATTGAACAGACCATCTTTCAAAACCACACCTCTACAATTTAGAGAGAAGGATGTAGTGAGGGACCATGTCAAAAGCTTTGCAGAATTACAGAATCACAGAATTGTAGGGGTTGGAAGGGACCTCTAGAGATCATCCAGTCCAACCCCCCTGCCATAGCAGTCTCCCTACACCACGTCACATAGGTAGGCGTCCAGGTGGGTCTTGAATATCTCCAGAGAAGGAGACTCCACCACCTCCCTGGGCAGCCTGTTCCATCCGTCACCCTCACTGTAAAGAAGTTCTTGCGCACATTCGTGCAGAACTTCCTATGCTGAAGTTTCAGCCCATTTCCCCTAGTCCTGTCCCCACGCACTACTGAAAAGAGACCAGCCTCGCCACTATGGTTCCCACACTTCAGGTATTTATAAACATGGATCAAGTCCCCTCTCAGCCTTCTTTTCTCAAGGCTAAACAGACCCAGTTCCCTAAGTCTCTCCTCACAGGGAAGATGCTCCAGGCCCTTCACAATCATTGTGGCCCTCCGCTGGACTCTTTCCAAGAGATCCCTGTCTTTTTTGTACTGGGGAGCCCAGAACTGGACACAGTATTCCAGATGAGGCCTTACCAGGGCAGAGTAGAGGGGGAGGATAACCTACTGGCCACGCTCTTTTTAATGCACCCCAGAATGCCATTGGCCTTTTTGGCTACAAGGGCACACTGCTGGCTCATGGCCAACCTGTCGTCCACCAGGACGCCCAGGTCCCTCTCAGCAGAGCTCCTCTCCAGCAGGTCCTCCCTCAGCTGGTGGTACTGTACTGGTGCATGCAATTATTTCTACCTAGGTGCAAGACTCTACACTTGCTTTTGTTAAACCTCATTTGGTTTCTTACTGCCCAGCTCTCCAGCCTGTCCAGGTCTCTCTGAATGGCCGCACAGCCTTCAGGCATGTCAGACAATCCTCCCAGCTTCATGTCATCAGCCAACTTGCTGAGGGTGGTCACTATCCCATCATCAAGGTCGTTGATGAAGATGTTGAACAAGACCGGACACAGTACAGACCCCTGGGGGACGCCACTAGTCACAGGCCTCCAGACCAACCTCCGCACCGCCAACGACAACTCTGCACTCTGCCAGTCAGCCAATTCTTGATCCACTTCACTGTCCACTCATCTATCCCATACTTCCTCAGCTTTGTTATAAGGATGTCATGGGGGACAGTATCAAAACCCTTACTGAAATCAAGGTAGACTACATCTACCACTCTCCCCCTGTCCACCCAGCTAGTGACACTGTTGTATAAGGTTAAAGGATGAAGCCCAGCTCTGGCTGAGACAATAAATGGTGTATCATGAGTTATCTTCCTGTGGGCCATAAAGAATGACTGTGCTTAAAGTTTTTGCTGGGAGCTGTCAATGACAGGTAACCCCAGCTATTATAGCATTGCACTTGCGTTTGTCTTGAAGACTGAATTAGCTGACAAAGTGAAAAGCCATGCTAAAATGTGGACAGCCATGGAGTTCACACTAATTAAGTGCATGTAATGAAGCAGACCTGTCTTATTTGCACACTGCATTTTAAGTTCAAATTTTAATTTGCCACCATCCAAGTAAATTATTAGAAGGAAAAAAAAAAAAAAAAAAAAGAAAAAAAAAAAAGAAAAAAAAAGACAAAATGTTCCAACGAAAATGTGATTTGTGTCTTTTATTTGGCTATTTTGGCTATTTTAAAGTCCTCATCAATGGATATGATTAAGTTTGGAACTCTTCGGCACAACACCAGACCCAGAGGGTTCACAGAAGAAATGACATACAAAATGTTCCTCACTACCTGGAGGACACACTCCAGCTTCAGCTAGTGATCAGTCTGTGATGGATGTGATGGATTTGCTTCCTCCTTGGATATCTGGAAGTTGAATAGCCTGGTGCAGCAGCATATGAGAAGAGTAACTCTTTTGAAATTTAGAATATCAAAGCAAGAGGAGAAGGAGACCATATTGAACAGGAAATAAGACCACAAAGATGTTGTAATTTCATGTCTCTCTAAAGCATGGACAAAGTAAAATTCCTTTGTTATTTTAATCATGTCAGTTGCTTTAAAGTTTAAACATTTTTACATAATGGATGGGACACTGATGTTTCTTAAAACATGAAACACAGGAGGAGCCAATTGATGAAGAGTTTTAAATATGAAGAATCCTCTCTGTGGGATTCATTCTTGTTTCATGCTTCTTCATGCTTATTTAATTCACTATTATTGCAAGGTTTATTTTTATAAATCATTTTAGCCAGTACAACACACATTTGCATATTGCAATTTAATTTCACTTTACAAGTTTTACTTATATTTTTTTAAAATATTTGTTATCTTTAATTTTACTTTTGTTTACTTACTATCTTTGAAACAACATGGGTATCATAGTAATGTCATGAAAAAAAAACAAACCAACAACAAACCAACAAGAATAAACAAATCTCAGTTCATCAGGAGGTTTTGTGAACTGTGTTTCAGAGCATAGTAAAACTAGACAATATTTCAGAATCTTTCAAAGTTAATCTCTCATGGGAATATTTTTGCTTGTTTGTTATTTGGTTTTGTGTGTATGTATAAGTAAAATACATGTAGATGTGGAGTAGGAGATCAAGCAACATAGAGCAAAGTGTCAGGTACTGATATTTGTTTCTTTCCATGCTTTTTGGATGCCTGAATACAGGCATCCAGAATTTCTCTTCTTAGCAATACTAATAAAGTAAGCACCATACACAGGTTCTGAAATACAATTTCAGTATCTGGGACAGAGAATGCTTCTATTTGTGCTTCAGTTTGATGCAATCTTGGATTTACTGAAGTTCCTTATTTTCTGAGATGCTCAGCTTCTTCCTAAAGAACCACCAAACAAAATCTTACTAATTAATCTAACTAAACAAATAACAACAAAACAATCTTCTAAATTCCAGGAATAGGTCATGTGTATATGATATCTTCTATCTATATTTGTTTACTCAGTGAATTTTTAATTTCTTATCTCCTTCATGTTCTCAAAAATATGCCAGAGCTTCAGATAAATAAGTTTGCCATTTTTATTCAACATTACAGAATTACACTTTGCTTCACAGGCTGCAAGATGCTGTGAATAGAGATGATATAATTTTTATTCTCTTCAACCATTAAGATCAGTAGTACAATATATACTGCCCAAGTTCTTGGCAAAATCTGTGCAAACATCCAAAATTCTTACATAAAGCAACATAAAGTAAATTAATTAAATCCATTTTTAATTGGAACATATATTGAAGAACAAGAATCAGAATACTGACTGAATATTATATAAAAACAGTGCTAAATACCTGCTACAAATAATTACATAGCACTATACTGTACTTCAGAGAAATCCAAATGAAATAGACACCAATTTTTTTTTGTACAGTCTCTCAAAGTGCTTTCTCTATACATGTATGTGTACATATATATGTATATATATATATCTATATATATGTATATATATAGATATATATATATAAATCGGTTATATTTATTACCTAACCTAGTAACTTAATTAGCAGCAACTGATGAATACTGACTGAAAGACCTTATTTTCAGTGCAAATCATGCAATGTTTTGTTGTTTTTGTAGTTTACAAGAAGGTTATTTTTTAAACAATAAGTGTGCCTGTTCTCAAACTGGTCTTTATTAGTAACACCATTATATTAGAGCTTAATCTCTGTACAGAATAACCATTCCCTTTCCTTGTGCTCTCATTCACATACAGACAAAAATAAATAA
Organism: Excalfactoria chinensis; assembly: GCF_039878825.1. Classification (NCBI taxonomy): domain Eukaryota; kingdom Metazoa; phylum Chordata; class Aves; order Galliformes; family Phasianidae; genus Excalfactoria; species Excalfactoria chinensis. The sequence goes on along the minus strand of NC_092857.1, from coordinate 55,341,925 downwards.
ATAAAATAGATGGTAGTACAACGTGTGGAAAGAGTTCAACTAAAATCTCATTTAAAGTTTAAACATCAGGTTTGTACATTTGAGAGCAAAAATCTGAGAGAAAGTTGCATTCTGGTCATTAACAGAAAACAGCGACATGTCATCAAAGATACAAGTTGCTGCAAATGACACTGGTAATTCTAAAAATAAGTGTTTTCCCTTCTCTTTAACATTTTACAACATAAATCTAAGTGAATAAATGGATTTTGCAAAAAAAGAAGTACAAGTAACTGACCCTAAATTGCACTTATACAGATGGTGATATGTTCAAATCCTATGGGTGAGGGTCAGGGTCTGCCCCGCTTCTGCAAATGGCAATCTGAATCCTTTATTCTTCAGTGACTAAACATGGAAACTTATTGCTGCCAATCTGCAGAATGAAAAATAAGTAGCTCTTTTTATTTAATCCCCAGTCAATCACTGAAATAAATGAGAGAAATATTTCCTTTAAGGTTAGTGCATTTCCTGTGCTTCTGAAACACACAAAGAGCTGTTGATAGTTAAAAGCTTTGTGTCTGTGTGCTGTTGCAGATGATGATGAGCACACAGTTTCTTGAGATTTACAAATATTTTTTGGTAGAATAAAAACCTTTTACCTTGAGATATCACTGCAGATCTTTTATTTCTGTATTTCTTCTATTATTACTCACATAGCATTCTTTATAAAATGTTCTCTTTTTGCCTCATGTTCTTTTCCACACCAATTTAACATGAATGAACATATAAGAATGCAAGAAAATGTCTTCATAGTAACAACAAACGGGAAATTGCGGGAACAACTTAAAATTACTAATGCCTGATTAAAAAGGGGAAAATGCATACTTCTCCATTTACAGCAATGAAAAAGCAGCAAAAATCCTTCAAACGTAGTGAAGAGAGATTATCTGAGTAACAGGTTTTTTTTTTTTTTTTTTTTTTTTTTTTTTTTTTTTTTTTTTTTTTTTAAATGTTCAATAATCCAGTCTTTTTTTACTAAATCTTTAGACTTCCCAAGGATTTTTTTATTACAGGTTGACAGAACTACAACTGTGTTCCAAAAAACAGAGTTGAGTTTTCTGATAACAAAAAGAAAGTAGGACAATTTCCATACCTAATGTGAAAATACTTGTTTTTTCAGTATTTATCGCTTGTACACCCTTTTCCTTCTCTACTTGCCTGCTCTCAATGTATTCATCATATAGTCTGCGCTGATACTGGTGATTGCTCTGACCCAGGTGTTGCACTTTGCACTCAGACTAATTGAAATTCAGGTTTGCATGGGTCCACTTCTCATAGATTCTTCAGATCCCTCATCCCTCATATGACATCCCTCCAATGTCTTAACCATCCAGCTCAGCTTGGTGTCATATTCCTAAAAGTTTTTGCCTGGAAAATACATGTTAGATATTTCATTTTAAAATTTCATTTTAAATTCAAACTCTTTTTTTTTTTTTTTTTTTTTTTTTCCCCTCTCATTGTTGCAAGTTACAGTAATAATCTTAACGGTAAATAGGTAAATGTAAAAGATTATTTCATTAATCTTGTCAATCAGACATCTCTGCTGATACCTGCAATACATTCTTGCATGCTGGTAAACCCTGCACTCTATAAACAGGTACATCAGCTGTGAAAACTGAAAATGACAGAACATGTTTTCATAGTGTGAACATAAGAAGTACAGTCACTGTTGTTAAACACATTTATTTATAATGTATTTGCCACATAGTGACAGAAGTTTTACTTGTCTTTTTCAAAGTCCTGTCTTCTATAGCTTAAAGTCCATGAAAATGGGCCACCAGTCTCCACACTGTTTTCCCATACAGATATGTTTCCCAGCCACGGGCAGGGTCATTGAGCTTATTTCCAGGCAAAGCTTATTTCACTGGACTGCAGTGCTTCATGGACTTCTCAGGATAAGGAAGGAAAAACAGACTATTAGTGTGCTTCCTATACACCCAGACCAGTTTGTGGTGTAGAGACTGATGCATCCTTGGTTGCAGGTTACTGTTTTAATGCTAGCTCTGTGTTAGAACTGTTTTTAGTTCTAATAGAACTATTATTTTTTTTCCCAGAAACATATGAAATATAGCCCTATTATTACCAAACTATCACTTGCAATTCTTAGTGAAAGGTACTGATAACTGTAAACTAGGGTGTAGACTCTCCATCTTGCAATTGCTCAATTAGGAACAGAAACACACATGAAAAACCTGCATGAATGCACTGTATTCTGCACAGTAGAGATGCACTTGCATGTATGCTTCCCACCTTGACAGCTGATGTCGTGTTTACCAGAGTGTAGATCTAGCTAGGTCTTTTCTTGTACTACACAGCTTTTACTATTTCCTGTTGATAAAGATTTGTCAAGTGACCCTCTTGGAAAGGACACCAAAGAAGTGAAAGCATACTCGAGATCCATTTGCAAGCATTAATTTTAGTGAGCAAGGGACAAAGAAGGACTTCTTGATTTCCTCCCAAACCCAGAGGACTGAGCCTCAATCTAAATGATGGCTTTATGTTACGTCACAGAAAATACTGTATTCCAAAATATAATTGAAAAGGCAATGGCCATGGGAGTGGATCTGCTTTGAAGGGATACTGTCCTCTTTTCTGTTTACAAAACCCAGCTTCTACAGAAAGTATAGCATTTGCCAATGTCTCAGTCTGGGTATTCCAAGACAATGATAAGTATCTTGTTACAAGCGTGGAACAAAGTGAATGAATGATTATACAGAATTATATGGTACAGAAATTAAATGCCATTTATTGTAGATTTGGACTGGGCAAGGGCAAAATGCTAACATGGTAGCTCTCCTCAAAATTTTAGCTCTCCTCTTACTGCTCTTACTGTCTTCACAAGCCCTGTGCATGCTGTATATCCAACTCATCCATGGAGATTGCGTAATTCCAGAAATCATGCCAAGAAAAGTCTTCAGTCCTCTCTGGAATGGTGATGCTTACAACCACAAATAACAAACTACATGTTAAATAGCACTGCCTGTCCCTATTCTGATTATTTCAGCAGCAGACCGCTTTCTCTAGAAAGCTTTATTAACAGTGCTCCATGTGGCAATGAGTAATTTCTTGATGGAGCGGTGTATGAGGTGAATCCTGGCATGGGATGTCAGTGCTCTGCTGCTGGAATTGTTAGTCACAGCTTCAGTGCAGAATATATGGCTTACATGGAAGACAGACTGCAGGATCAGGTATCTCTTTTGCATCTCAGTAGTAAAGAAAGGTAAATGCAATACAGCTGAGGGGAAACAGGCCAGCATCCAGAAATAGCGCACTGCAAAATGCACAGATGTGCAGTGTAATTAGTACACTTAAACTGCCTGCAACGGTGTTCACGAATAAAAAATACAAGATGGTCACTTGTCTCAATGACCTTGAGTCTGAATTTTAAAGCATGTTTTCACATCCAGTGCAGATGGAGCACTGTGCCATACCACAGAGACCCATACAGCATTTACTACTCTAAGTACATTTTACAATAGACTTCGGATCAGAGAGGATTATTTTTTTTCATTTCATTAGTATCAGAATGACTATTATAAGTACCTAATTATATTTCTACACATTATGTATGTTTCAGTCCCTGGCCTAACTTACAATTTCTCTTCCTAATGATAGCTCTTGAGTTTCTAGAGGATGTCTGGAAAGTCTCAATTTATTGTGGACTGATTGATGTTTCCTATAACATAAGTTCTTGTAATTATAATTTTTTTTTTCCATAATACATATAAGTATGCCACCATTGATTTCCCAATCCAGAATTAAGACTTGAGAGGCTAAGATTATTATATTTTACAGAATTTTGACTTAGTATTTATTGTATCAGACCATTAACTTGTCAGACAATCAGTGAACTGTAAGATATTATTTGCTTGCATTAGTACTCAGTCTCCATTCCCACTTAGCAGGTACATCAAACAAGTCATCCTTTGACATCGCATTTGTTCCAGTTTTTTACGACAAGACATTTATGTCTTTGCTAGTGAGTTCTATTATTACCTTATTTCAAGTCAGGTTAAACCTGTTGGTTAATTTGTATGAGTGAAGTCTTTCATGAAAAAGGTAATTACTTGTAGTCATGAGATTTGGAAGAAAAGAGAAAGCAGTTCTCCTCAGACTTCTGACAGTACCTGTCTTCAGGATGCTAAGAAGTTAATGAAATACAATAGAAGTACTCTAAAGTTATTAATGCTTATTCAGGCATTAGTATGGGTTAGGAGAAGAAAGTCAAGTTCTGAGATGCTCCTGCCTAGAAAAGTGTGCACTGCACAGCACATGTGCTAAAGTTGGAATGTCTTGGGGGTACTATTCTTGCACCATTTGGAAGCACTGAGATAATCCTTCCAAGTATTAACTAAAACCACCTCAACATTAATGATTGAGTTGGTCCCTTTTTTAAATTTATCTGAACACTATTAGTTTGGCATGGAAAAACACATGTAATAAAATCCTACAGTGTGGAAAGCATAGTTTTAAGCGCAATACATTCCTAGCTCGATCTGTGAAAACAAGAAACAAACAAATATAAAAATAAGAAAATATTCTAGCAGAGAACAAAGAAATAGTAGTGAACATTCAACAGCTTGTAACATTCAGTACTTATGTAAACTGGATAAAAAAAAAAAACTGGATTGATAATGTTTGTTTTTAGTGAGTTCCAATAATGACCTCAGTGTGCTAAACATGGTTTTAATAAAATGTAAAAGCACTTTAAGTAATTTTACAACATACATTACAGATACGTATAGCTATGATTGTGTATAAGCAGATCTGCCATAAATCATACAGTGTTCAGAAGCCAGAAAACATAAACACTAACAGAGCAGGGAAAATTGGATGTAGGTTATAATATTGTGTGTATTGTGGGTTTGTGGGTTTGTTTGATTGATTGATTGATTTTGTTTTCTTATCACTGGCTATTGATGGAAGGAAAAGCTGATTTATACTCTTACAGGTTTTGTTCTACTTGTCTTATTCTCTACTTCTGGGAAAATATTCCAAAGTATTACATCAAAAAGAAACTTAGCACTTGTCTCTAAAAGTTTTTTCTACCTGAAAAAGCTTTCTGTAGTTATTCCATTGTTGACAGTATGCATTTCACCACCCAAACATTTTCAACCTGTGTTCTGTTTTTTCTTGGAAGTGAAACCACTTCTCTTGCACAACATATTGATCCATGCCTCTAGCTTGCAGCACACAGCAACAGCAGCTTCCATTTTCATATTTTTCAGCTATCTTGCAGTACTGTATGTTCTTCTCAAAAACTGTCTCTAAAAAGAATCATTACCCTTTACTATTTGTATGTTGAAATTTGGAGAGATGTTTTTTCACCTTTCCAGACAAATCTGAATGGCAAAGCAGATTTTATTCAGAGTAGAAATCTGTTAAAATGTCAGAAGCATAACTTTTACTGCAAGTTTGAAAAGAACTTACTTTATGTGACATTCTTTGTTTTAAATCTGTTTCTCTCTGTGCTCCATCTGACCCTGCTGACACTGCACTAGTTTGCAAGATAATGACCCCTAAATATGCTTTAAAACCTACCTTAAAACTGGCTAACTAATGAACTTTAAAATTAGTAGCAACAATTACTTTGTTATTACTCTAGGAAGTTGTCTGACAAATAAATCCTCTGGGTGAACAGAAGCAAGAAAAAAAGATAATCTTTTCTAATATTAACCCAAAGTTATTTTTACATCAATTCTATTTGTACAGAGTTTGAGAAGATGAGTGGAATATTTATAGTAAGAAATGTATAACCCACCATAACGGCTTCATTTTCTTAAATTTATATTAAAATAATTATAGGTTTGCAGTTATGTGGTCTTGTATTCAATAAAAGAAGTTGCAGAGAAAATAATGGAGAAATGAGAATCATGTATTTACATTAAATGTTTTAATATTAAGATACAAGCCTCGCTACTTCCTTTTATTACAACAATTCAGTCCACTTTACCAACATTTACTCTGTGTTCTTATCGCTAGATTTCTTATAATTGTGTTTAATAAGAATTGATCATGTACTTATCATTTGCATATGTTTATTACTGTTTAATTGTGTAACTTCTTCTCAGCCTGCCTGGGAACTCCTCTTGGTTTTGTCTGCCAATAGAAGGAGCTCCTGCATTAGGCAGCAAACTGAACCTCCCAGGAGAACCTCTTCTCTCATCCAGACAGATGGTTTCTGGCTTTCATACAGTGCGATGTGTACAAAAATTTTGATTATGGTTTTGGTACAAACTAGCCAGTCCTATTGCAACAGACCCTTAGAGATTATTGCTGGCTAGGAACATGGCACTGCTTAGAGGAAGGCCCGTTTGGGAAAAAATAAAATAAAAATCAGTTATGTTTAGCTGCTTGCATCTTGACAAGCAGCAGTGGCCAGAAACACTGTGCTTTAGGGTGGTCAGTACTCCCCCAGCTCTGTATCATAAAGAACATGTCCCTACTACAAGCATTACCTAAAGGGCAGTGTTAAAGAAGGAATGAAAAACAGAAAAGGAAAATATAGAACAGTTTCTGAGAATTTTTAAGGTGTTAACATAACTGGGCTCTGCATGGCAAGAGGTGATGCTGCTGGAAGAAAATGAAACAGTCACAGACTTAGCAATATATATTCCACTTGCTTCAGAAGATTCTTATACTTAAGGTGACTAACGCATCAAAATGTTCCAAAGTACATGGAGAATTTGCACCTTTTTTTTTTTTTTTTTTTTTTTTTTTTCCAGGGAAAATAGAAAAAAGAGGTTTACAAAAGCAAACTATTCCATATTTAGTTTGCTTAAAATAAAGATCTTCATTTTAATAGGTAGACCTAGATTTTGTTATCATTCTCATACTTTCCTTTTTAAGAGGTATAAATAAGTTATACCCTTCTGCTTTTGCCTTCAATCTGTTGAACTTTCAATAAATGTTTCTCTTTCTCTCTTTCTTTTCATCCAGTGTCTCTCTGATAAGCAAATCCTCACCAGTACATAACATGGAGTATATTATGCTGCAAATAATAAAAAAATCTGGGATATCCTAAACACTGCAACCCAGACCATAACTACAAATCAAGTCACTGTATTATCCCCAGAGAACAGAGAATTTGTTTGTTTGTTTGTATGTTTTGGTACTCAGAGTGTAAGGCTGTGTAAGGATGCCTTTTTGCCCCTGTAGGTACAGTTCATGTCTTGGCCTTCTGATCTGTATTCTCCACAGAAATGGCAGAAACTTCTGATGAGACGATTGCCATGGAGCACTTGCAAATAAATAAACACAACCATACATACAACATCAATATAAAACTAGCACATGAAAAGCACTCTGTCACATATATACACCTCTTGAGTGTGCTACGTTCATATTAATGTTATTATTACTTTTATAATATTATTACTTTGTTATTAATGTTCATGTTATTGAAGGGAAATGCTTTTTGTTACTGATGAGGTTACTTCTACCAATAAATTTGCCACAAAAAGCAATGATGGGAAGTGTGCTACTTCACCAGATGATATCTATACCTCTAAAAGCTTCATATTTTCTTTCACCACCTATTCCATCGAACTTTTTTATTCCTACTGACCAACACAATCACTCTAAATATACATTAATGAAATCTGAACTGTACTGAAACATTTTTTGCTGTTCCTAAAAAATTCCTTCCTTTCTTCTCTCTTTCAAATATAATAATGCTTAATGAGTTTGTATGGAAGTGTTGCATGAATTGAATGCATTAGCTACCCAGCGAATATGGGTAATTAAAATCACTAATGAGTTGATGGCTGGGCAGAAGAGCTGAGACAGCAGTCTTTGTTCTCATGTTCTCCTGGTTCTTATCAAAAGTCACTGTCACTTCATTTTTTATTTTTCATTCATTGCTTTCTTACCCAGAGATTTTTTTCTCTTTTTTTTTTTTTTTTTTTTTTCTTTTTCTTTTTCAATACAGTGGTGCAGGAAAGAAAATAAAAGTCATAAAGCATGCTTTTCTTGACAAAGTGTAATAAAACAGAGGGCATTATGCTAGAATGATCCCTCCTGGCTTGCTTGAAATGGCATTTTGCCCATTTAAAAGTGAATGATCTATCCTACTGAAGCACCTGGAGTAATAATTGAATTGTTAAACAAAAATAAAATAAAATAAAATAAAAACAAAACAAAACAAAACTGTGATTCTTTCTTCCAGACATGTACAGACTGGAGTTCTTATTTGTACTTAGGCTGAGTAACAGAGACCTTAACATACATATACAGCTTTTATGGACAAATGAAAAACATCGAAAAGACAAAATGTAGAACATCACATCAGACTTGAGAGATGTCATGGGGGTTTGAGGATTGTACTTTCTGTTTCTATCAGCCTTGTAGAGGCAATAGAGTTGTGAAAATTCTCATCACAGTACATAACCCTAAAAATTCAATGCTGGATTCTCAGGTGAATTTATTTCTTTTATCCTCTATATCTTTCATGCAGCATAACAAACAAACAAGCAAACAAACAACAAAACAAAACAACAAAAACAAACAAACAAAGAAAACTGATAAATTGGCAGCATATGCTTAGTAGAGTATTCCCCAGGCACGTGCAGAAATTTTAGTGCATGGCTGATTCAGTCTGGATTTCTTTCTCTTCTTGCTAACTTCATGAAAGAGACACAAAGGGGCAATATGGCAGAACTGCGCTCCATCCTATGACAGACTTGAATTACTTTTTTTTCTCTTTTATTTATGTATTTATTTATTTATTTTCTTTTTAGTGTACTACCATTTGTGCCTTCATTGCAGGATGGGTTTCACTCCTATTCTCTTTCTTAATAAAAGGAGAATTAGAGTACATAGGTGATAATCTCCAGCACAACCCCATCTACCTTAGTGAACAAAAGGCACTTAAGGCACTCAGTTGGCTTTGTGGATCTGCACTGAAGTTTTATAGGAATCTAAGTTTGAACATTTCTAGCTAATGTGTATCCACAAATTCTTCTCAGCATCTCTTATGTTCATAGAAGTTTCCAACAAATCTCTAGAAAAAATCCACTTCAGTTAGTTATTTCTTTTAAATTCTGTCTAATCCAGAAGAATAAAAACTCCATCAGAGGAAAATGAAAACAAAAAATAAAAAAAAAAAACAAACCACATGCTGCTGAGTCAGATTGGTTCACATAGTTATAGTGACCCCAAAATGATTCACTTCTGTCGTGCCTCTAAACTTGGAAAGTTTTTTTATGATATTGTGTTGAAATTATACATCAAGAGATCAGAGTTCAAGTTAACGTCTTGCTAATAAACTTGCTGGCCTCATGGATGATCTGGGAAGTGGCAAAAAATCTGTCACTTGGATTTCATTTTTCATATAAATGTGTTCAAGTTCAGTGCTACTCTTACATTACAATCTAACAGCAGCATGGAGAGCCTACTAATCAAACAATTACAATAACAAGCTTACCCAAGAGCAGGCAGCAATTGCTTTCAAGCCTAGAATTTTCCCTCAGCCTGTAGCTTTCAATCTTTACACTTTTCCTGCAACACTCTGGGCTTAACTGTGCACAGCAATACCTTTCTGCATAGAGGAAAGACTTCATGGACACAGCTGGTAAATGGTAGATGTTTCTTCCTCTCATGATCTTCTTCTTTTAATTCTTTACTCTTTGTCCAGGTGTTTTAGAAGAGATATACTGCTGAACTAGCGAACTAGACATCCCAGTATAGTTTGTAATTTTGCTACAAGCACTCTGCTATGCAGTTATCTTCAGTCATACCCGGTTTTGAGTGAGAGAAAATGCAAATAAAATAATACCTTCTCAGCATCCAAAATGTACAACATGGTCACAAATGCTTTTAAATGATACAAAATAATACAAAAATTAAACAATTATTGTCCCCACCACACCCTCTCCCCACTCTCTTTTCTTTTTAAAAGAAAAAGTTTTCTTTTAACTTTTATATGAAAGTTAAATCAGAAAGGCCTCATCTACTTGACTTCCTCCTCTACCCAGAGTGAGCTGCAGTCTTTATACATACCTCTCCAAGAAAGATCCTACATGGGAGAATCTGTCAGGTAACTAATTTACAGTGGTAGTGTCTCCTGCAATGTCACCAGCAAAGAATACTTCTGGGAGCAAACTCCTACATAGATGTTCAGGTTTCTGATCCTACCATCTCATGACAGATTCCTATTGGTGGAACCAGAATCCAGACACTACCTTATGTCCACGTATTTTCATTATTCAGTGATCATTCCTCCCTATCTCAGCATGTAATTTTGCTTCCACAATAGGCAAATGTGTCTAATTAAAGTTTAATCTCTGCACTATACTGTTCAGGAAAAAATAAGTTTTTACACCAGTAAGAAATAACATGTTCCTCTTTGTTTCTGGTGCCTCTCTAAGATGTGTCTTTTGTTGAATATTTTCATGTACGTCACTTGCCAAAAATGTACTGCATAAATGTGTAAATATTACTAATATAAATAACTTGTTAAAAATTGATTGATATCAAATGTGACTGTAATTAATCACTTGAGGTGAAAATATACTCAGAGCTATTAATCCTCATGCTCTTTTTCAAATATTTTGAGATGAAAGGGTTTGTGTGTAGCAGAAAACAAACAGACAGACAAACAAACGTGGCTGTTGTCAGGAGAGTTAAATTAATAGTTTGTTTAGCATCTATGTGATAGGCTGACCTTGGCTGGCAGCCATGTTACCACTGCACTGGTTATTCTCTACTCCTCCTCATCAGCAGTGTTTCATCCCTTAACTCTGCTCTCCCAGAGCATACCCAGTATCACTCACAGCTCGGCTTTGGCAGCGGAAGATCCCTGGTGGAGCAGCTGGAGCTGCTCTGCTCTCACATGGGACACTGCTGGGCTCTGCTCACATAGAATATCCCCGCAGCCCCCCAGTACCAACACCTGATCAAATAAACTCAGTACAACAGAAATAATAATAATAATAAAAAAGACATATGTATTCTTCTATGGATTACGATGTTTTCTTCAGATAGAAATTCCTGTTTCTTTTCAGGAGGGATCCTTAGTCGTAGAATCATAGAATTACCCAGGTTAGAAAAAAAAAAAACCTCGAGGTCACACAGCTTTGAAATCTGACTTAGCCATTCCCTGCAACAACTCACTTTGCCAGGTACAACATATATAAAGTGTAGTATTTAACTAAATCCGTGGCATCCCAATGACTCCATGAAGGAACAGGGAAAGAGAACGAACTCCTAGAAGTAAGACTCAGAGAGTAGATCCTTTGATAATACTTACTAATACAGATGTGTTCATTCAGCCGACTGAGAGAGGAAAAAAAATCTTACATTTGACTCTTTTGGTCTGTTCCCTGAAGATATGAACATCTCCTGCTTTATTTTATCTGTACCTACTTGCATCCTTTTGAGATATTCATTCTCCTGATAACCAGTCAGCAATTTCATAGACTGTAAAATGTCTTTTTGTTTCATGGAACAGGATAGTAATGATGGATTAAGCTGTATTTTCTGTTATTCCAGTGCAGTTCAGGAAACTCTACACCCTGTTGGTTGACCAAAATCACATTACTGCATAGTTGGGTAAGCCTCATTTAAACCATGTTTAAATGATGACCTCTGTCAATCACACTGGGAATGTTACTCAGGGATCACTGCAGCAGAGATTTGTCTGACTTGAGTTTCTACAAGCAGCTTATTTTTGCAACAGTCCAAACATCTACTGCCTCTCAATAGAGTTTTGCACTGAACTTGGGTTTCTGATAATCTTTTCTATTATTTGTAGATGTTCTTATGTTGGGTGGAGTGAGGATGATTCTGTGTACACTTGTAGTGCCTATTCATATCAAGACATGCACCCACGGACTTTAGTCATACTAGTTAGCAAAAACTGAGCAAAAGAGCAAAAACACTAAGAAACAATAAACACTACAGTTCAAAGAAAAGCAATTATGAGCAACTACCAGAATAAAAATTCTGTTCAATTGTATGGCTCACTGATATATTCCAAGTTACTAAAGTAGTCTTGCTGATGATGCTTTATTTTTTGATAGGAACATTTCATATGTTGAAGCTGGATCAATGGCAATTTCACTGCAGTGTGCAACTCATCTTACAGCCGGTGACACAGAGATGATCTGAGTAAAGAAAAAGGGAAGATAATATAAAATTATAAGAAAATCATGGAAGAAGAAGATGTTTTATGCAGCTTCCAGATCAAGAACAATGAATGTGAAATTCTTCTTTTGAGCCCTGATCTGGAAAATGTTATCTAGGGGATCGAAGTACAAAGTGGGAGCAAGACAACAGAGGTCACAGTGAGCAGCATTTCATTACAGAATCAGCTCATGGAAGACAAGAGCTAATGTGAAGGATTGAGAATCAAGGACAGCAGAAGAACAGTGATCTTTTCAGGTAACTTTTTTGATTGATTCTCAAAATTTTGTTTTGTTTTTATTTTTTCATCTGGAAGGTTTACAGCTGTACTCAGGTATGCCACTGATGCATGGAATTAATTGCATGTCTCCAATAGGTAATATATCACTCCACTTTTGACAGGGTGCAAAACTTAAAAACAACAACAAAAACAACACCTAAAGGAAAAAAAAAAAAAAAAAAAAAAAAAAAAAGCCCACACAAAAAACAATTCCCCCTTAATTTATATATATATATATTTATGAAAATTTATATAATAAATAAATAAATTATATATGTATATATATATATATAAATTAAGGTTCTCAAAAGAATATAAATGCATAACCTTGCTACAAAGTGACTATCTGAATCGTATACAAGATCATTTATGAATGATGTGCTTAATCTTCACTTTCCTGTAGATTTGTATTTGCACATATTTCCTTCTCTGGGTCTATAGAATCAGTCTTTTTAAAGACATTTGAATAAAATCTATACGATAAAATCTATAGGGATATTCACTGGAATCTGGATACAAAAGTGTAGTTAGTGATTACTGCTTTCAAGACATTTTAAGATATTTGAATAATTTATTTTTGTGATAAGTACTTTTTCTTAAAAAGCCATCAATGAAAGACAATGAAAATGGCAACATCTGCAGCAAGTTTCCATAATTATGTACTTGAACTGAAATTATTATTCTTCAAGCACACAAAGCACATATACAGCAGCTATGTGTATTGTTCTGTCATCTGCGGTGCAAAATGAAGGTACACACACTTATTAAATCAGTGCATTAATTCTCTTTCATTGGGTGATTCCTGTACCGCATAAACTACTGGCTCTGAACTTCAAGTAAACACTTGTATCCAAAAACATCCATTAAGATTTCTGAAATATTTCCAAGGATTTTTCATTCTGACATAGAGTTTTATACTGATCAGAACCAAGCTTTCAGATATTGTCAGCATGAACACTAAATGTGTATGAATAAATAAAATGACACCGTAAAGTGTTATCAAGGCTGCAGTGACATGCAATGAACAATACAGCAGGTAGTTGTCTGTCTGTAAAAGTCCTTCACAAAATCTAGTGTACATATTTTTTTGAGAAGTATACTTTGGAATATAGTTAACCTCAAAATAGTTTGATTCACTCTTGGTACTGTTTCACAAGTTGTCACATTCAGACATGCATGTCCTCCCCTTCAAAATATAAGAAGACTAACACTTGGGCTTATAGTATTTGTTTTTAGTTTAATCAGTCGAAGTGAATGTATGGAATTTCCTCCCAAAATTTTCAGCTGAACAAAGAGTATTCATACTAGACTGTATTTACTCCTTACAACATCATGTATTCATTAAGTTCAGTCAGAGTACAAGAGGGTCACCATTTTTTACTTCAGATTTATTTATTTATTTATTTATTTTTAGTTTATATCAAACATGCAATCATGAAAAAAAGTATATAGTTCTATCTCTACTTTCATTATCCCCTTCTGCTTACCTACATTTATTTAGAGTGATGTTTGTAAGAAGATGACCTAATCAGAAAAATCTACTACTACAAACCATCCATGGAAAACAGCCTACTGAAAGTTTTATCATATCTTCCGACAGGGAAGCTGATCCTGCTCTTCATGAGACATAGCAGGAAAATAAATGTTAAATTAAGTTACTACCCTAGATTTACATTATAATTAATGAAGGGGCAGTCTACTGCTGAAAAAAAAGAAGCAGCAGTGGAAGGTTAATGCAAGTATCTTATCTTACTGGTAATCAAGCATTTTTTAAGGATTCAAAAGAGTTAGTGGAAAGAAAAATAAAAGGTGGCAATTAATCTGTAAAGCAACAAAACTGACATAGATTTTACAGAACATAATTTTCTTTCTGTAGAGGACAATAATCAAATCCATGTGTACTTTCATATTTGAGTTGATAGCTATTAATTTTTGCTTAAACTCTTGATAGAAATCCGTCTTAGCTCAACTCAATTATAAAGCATCAAGAAAGAGATTCAAAATGGTTTTAATTCATCAGTCTATGTAATGACTTTGTAATACTAAGTGGGGATATGATACTTTTGGGATAGAAGAATTTGCAACATCAGCCAGTCAAAGATTCTAACTCTGCAATTTCAATGTTGAATTTATCACTTTTGGCACTGATGCCAACCATACGTCAATGCATGCTTATGCAATGGGGACTAGCTGAAACTAGCCTATTAATTCAAGGCCATAAAGAGAGTAGCTCTATGACTAAGTTATATAGGTAGCACTGTTGATAGATAACAAGATTTTTTAGCTGGAGATGTATTATCTACTTCCAAAGGTTACTGAAGATTTTGTAACATGCAAGTGGCAGAAGCACCACTTTTTATCACAGAAAATGTAGAATGGGCAAAAAGGGCACAATCAGAATAATAATTATAAAAAAAAGGTTATCTGTACAAGAATCTAATGCCATCTCATTGCTCCCAAAATGGAAAAAAGTCTGACAATCTTCAAAGATTCTCCACATAATTCTGTGTCCCCTTACTAGCAACAAAACCTTCACAAAGGGCACGATAAAGTACAGTAGTATCCATGTCACATGTGGAAGAAACTACAGAAAAACATTACAGAATTGCATCATTCATGATGGTAGCAACACCAGGAGGTTACCTGTCAAACCTCAAGAAGTCTCCTCTCTAGCTTTCTCAAAGCATGGCCAGATCGAGATCAGAATGAGATAGTCAGGTATTCATCCAGAATGGGATGATCAGGGCTTTATCCAGCACCATTTGAAGGCCACTGAAGCTGGGCACACCCTGGGACACTATCCCACTACCAAGAATCCTTATATGGTGAAAGTCTCTTCTTGTATCAGGTCCAAATCTTTATTTCTTTCTAATTTCCTACCTTTAGGCAATAAACCAAAGGGCTCATCTCTGTCTAATCAACCACCTTCTTGTAGGCACCAGGGGCTGCTATTTTTCCCCCAGAGATGACTCTTCCCCTGGCTGAGCCAGCCCAGGACCCACAGAGTCTTGTAGGGTAGGGGCTGCTGCCTGATCAGTACAGTGATGTCCCCTAGCCTCCATCTAGTTTATCCAATACTATTCCTCAAATGCTTATAGGGGTACAGTTTATTTGATCCTGATGACTTTGATGTGACTCTTGTCTTCTTGTAACATGTCAGGGCCTTCCTGGGTGGCAGCTTGGCAATTAAGAGCATCCACTGATCACTCCCTTATTCATATGCCCTGCAGACATGCTGGGAGAAATGACTCAACTCTCAACTATTCCACCTGTTACCTATTCCTTATTAGAATAGCTTACCTATTTCTAGTTAGAAGATTAACGTCTGAGCTTTATCAATTAAACTAAGCTCTTACTCAACACATTTTATGCTATAATTCATGTAAAAATATGAAGAGCTTGTAAACTCTACTGCAAAAATTGTGCTATTAGAGAAAACATTTGATATTTCTCTTCTCTGAAAGGTTTTACTAGGATTCAAGTTTTAATAATTAGTTATTATAATATTTTTAATCATCTCATACACAGTTTCAGAATTAATATTTATTTCAGTTATGCAATTGCTTGAATTTTTTATAACCTTTCATAATTATATTTTCAAAAAATATTATTTCTAATAATCTTAATGAGAAATCCATTTTTTTTTCTTTAATGTGCCAAATGAGAATCTCAACACTGCTATTCGAAATAGAATGGTTTTCTAAAAACAAACATTAACTTCAAAGATAAAACAATATCAGGTAGACAGAAAGTGTATTTTTCTCTTTATTATTGCAGGTAAACTTTTATTTCTGAAACACTGATGAAGTTATTAGAAGCAGCAGAAGGTATTATATTATTGCCATCAGTAGGCAAAGCATTAATTGCTACCACTGTTCATACTATGGTATCTTGTGGGGTACAAATTACATTTCTCCAATCTCAGAACCTTAATCAAATCTGACATGATCAGAGTTCATATTAATCTGCTGCAGTCAGCATCAGTCTTTCAGTTCCAAATGAATGCAAGGTCAGCACTATGGACTTGTGAAAGTAAGGAGCAAGCTTATCAGAAAAATACAGATGATGGAGTCTAGAAGCAATGACAACACAAAAAATCAAGTTAACACCCAGTAATAAGGTATGCATGTTGCAGTGCTGCTGCCTTTCAGTCAGTTTCTTTCATGATTAATTAAAACAGCGATTTAAATGTGTCTCAAGTGCCTGTGTGCTCTTGTCTATTTGTCTGCCAGATATCTGAACTTCCATTCATGGCCAGATACAGCACCAAAAGCAATATCAGTGATAGATAGACAGAAGAGTCTTATGTTTTAGAAATTACACTGGTCTGCAAGTGCACGGTTTTTGATAAACAACTTCAAGTAAATTTCATGCTTCCTTTTTGGTTTTTGTGCCTATTCAAGCTCTGGTTAGACAAATCACTTTTGGCTGCTTGTGAGAAAAGCAAGGCTTGTTCACTAAACATAGAATCATAGAATCATAGTATCATGGAATCATGGAATCATAGAATCATAGAATCATAGGATGGCCTGAGTTGAAAAGGACATCAAAAATCATCTAGGATCCCGTGTGCAGGGTCTCCAATCACTAGACCAGGCTACCCAGAGTCACAAGCTGCCTGCTCTTGAATGCATCCAGGGATGGGGCATCTACAACCTCCCTGGGCAACCTGTTCCAGTGCTTCACCACTCTCTGAATGAAAAAATTCATCCTAACATTTAAACTAAACCTTCCCTGTCTTGGTTAAAATCATTCACCCCTGTCCTTCTCTGCAGAGCTGTTCAAAAGGATTTCTTCCACTAATCTGTATAGATACCTGGGATTGCCCTAGCCTAAATCCAGCACCTTGCATTTGGCCTTGTTGAATCTCTTTAGGTTCACATGGGCCCACTTCCCCAGCCAGTCCAGGTCTCTCTGGACATACATCTCATGAGTTATATATCTGAACTTTGGATAATACTTCTAGCCTAACTAAAGTGAGATTCATTTCCTTCTTCTAGGTTGCTAAAGGAAATGAACTTAAAACACTAAGTTTACATATATTCTAAACACAGTTCTGTTAGATCAGTTCTTCGAGAAGCACATTCTGGTTTTGAAAGAGAACACTATCCTTCCAAGACCACTACTGTTAAGATGTTTTTAAAAATTAGGAAAATTAATAGGTTGATTTTCACTCAAACTAATAACACATGGCATGCTTTAAGAGGTCAGTTAATCATAAACTCTGCAGAAATGTGATGAAAGACACAACATAAAGCTGAGTAAGACAAAACTACTTAATACAAAAGTCCAGTTACTTTCTTGCCAATTGGTCAAGTTTTTAAGCCTACTAGAAACAGATTTGTATTTTAATGCTCATGCACGTATTTTGTTTCCACTATGTAGAATCAACTCCAATTTTAGACATACTTGGTACAATAAGTGGAAAACTTTAAAATCTTTGTTGTTGTTGTTTATATTCCTAAATTATAATATTTTCATCAATTTAATTCAACTGTAAAATGTAGTCTTATCTATACAAGACACTGGTTGAATGATATGTTTCTTACTTTCATGTCTCATTGTCAGCAGTCATTCTTGGACCACCTTTAAAAACTGAGTTGATCATGACTCAGAAAGATAACTGAATCATATATTAAATCATATATTATTTTCAATCTTTTCTTAAATTCTTAATTTTCTTAAATTCTCAAAAGAACTTTTTGATGAAATATTTAAATAAATTGTACTGAGTTATGATGTTACATGTTGGAATTAAATATGGAGAATGAGATTAAGGACAGCCAGAAGGTTTATATATGCATATCAAAAGCAAAAGGAAGACTTGATAAAGTCTGCTCAATGAGGTGAGTGTCTTTGTAAAGGAGGATACTAGGAAGGTGAAGCTATTGACTGCCATCTTTGCTTCAGTCTTTGCTGCTAAGGTTGGCCCTCAGGAATCCCGGATCCTGGAGGTATGACAGAGAGCCTGAAGAAATGAAGAATTTCCTTTGGTAAAGGAGGATTGGATCACAGATCATCTGGGTAAAAACAACACACACAAACCCTTGGGACCCAGTGAGATCCACTCAAAAGTGCTTTGGGAGCTGGTAGAAATGATTGCCGAACCACTCTCTATAATTTTTGAAAAGTCAGGAAGAACAGAAGAGGTTCTTGAAGATTGAAGGAAATCCAATATTACTCCAGTCTTTGAAAAGGGCAAAATGGACAATCTGGAAGACTACAGGCCAGTCAGCCTCACCTCCATCCCTGGGAAGGTGATGGAATAATTTATTCTGTATGCCATCTCCAAGCAAGTGGTAGAAAATAAAATTATCAGTAGTCTACATGGATTCACCAAGAGGAAATCATGCTTGATCAAAATGGTAGCCTTCTATGATGTCTTTACTGTACTGGTGAGTGAAGGAAGATCGGTGTATTTTATGCACCTCAACTTCAGCAAGGCTTTTGACAATCTGAAAAACATCCTCTTAGTTAAGCTCAGGAAATACAGGATAGATTAGTGAACAGTGAGGTGGACTGAGAACTGGCAGACTGGAAGAGCTCACAGTATCATGATCAGTGGTGCAAAGTCTAACTGGAAGCCTGTAGCTAGAGTTGTGTTTCCCACGGAGCAGTGTTGGATCCAGTCTTGATTAACAACTTCATCAGTGACCTGGATGAAGGGATAGAACACACCCTCAGTGAGTCTGCTGATGATAAAAAGCAGGGAAGCTGCTGGCTTATTAGAAAGCTTTGGTGACATTAAGTGAGACTTAGGTTGAGAGATGGGTAGAAAAGAATCTGATGAGGTTCAGCAAAGGCAAGTGTAAATTCCTACACCTGGGGAGGAATAATTACATGAATCAGTATAGCTTAGGAACTGATCTTCTATACAGGAGCTCTGTGAAGAAGGACCTGAGTGTCCTGGTTGTTCACAGGTGTAATCGGGTTATCTAGATTGTCCATGAGTCAGCAGTGTGTCTTTGGAGCCACAAAGGCCAATGATATACCAGGGTGCATTAAAAAGAACATGAACAGCAGGTAGAGGGAGGTGATCTTGTCTGTCTGCTCTGCTCTGGTGAGGCCAGATTGGGAGTACAGTGTCCAGTTCTGGGCTTTTCATTTCAAGAAAACAGGGAACTGCTGTGGGAAGTCCACCAGAGGGCTACAAATCTGATTAAGGGCCAATAGCATCTCCTTTGTAAAGAAAGGCTGAGAGACCTGGGACTATTCATCTTGGACAAGAGAAGGTGGAGTGGGATCTTATTGATGCTTATAAATATTGAAAGGGCAGGAGTTGAATGGATGGCACCAGGTTCTTTTCACTGGTGCCAGCAACAGGACAAGTAATAATGGGCACAGACCAGAGCACTGGAAGTTCCATCTGAACATTACAAAGAACTTCTTTACTTTGAGGGTGATAGAGCCTTGGAGTAAGCTGCTCATAGAGGCTATGGAGCCTCCTTCTCTGGAGACATTCAAAACTTGACTGGACACACTATACAACCTATGCTAATGAATCTGTTTTTGCATGGAGCTGGACTAGAGGATTTTCAGTGGTCCCTTCCAATCCCTACAATTGTATCATACTGTGACTGTGATGTCTGATTCACAGATGTGTATAATTTTAGATGATCTGAACAAGCAGATTCATTTTGTAACTAAGTATTACATTTTTCTGCTTTATTAGGAAGCAATCAAGTTAGACCACCAGTTTTGATGTACCATTCAGGATCCACAGACATACTGATAAAGTAGTGACTTCCAACTGAAGAAAGTCAGCAAGGCAACTACATAAAAAAATGATCCTAGATAAAGTGAAATAGAATTGTACAAGAACCAACAGACATATTTATATTTTCACTGCCTGGGTAGTTGCTATATGCATCAAGTTACAGAAAACAAAATTATATTTTGTCCCTGCAGGATAATAGTGTCAGGGATGTGTTCAGAATTCAGCCCTGAGACTTCTTGATGTGAAGTTGAATCTCTTAAGAAAAGGACTTTAGAACCTTTGTGTTGCTCAGCACAGACAGTACTCTTGGAAATGCATTTGAAAGATGAGATTGTTAATGCAACTGGCAAGGCGAGATTGGCAAGATGAAATTCACAGTGACTAGACTAGAGCACCCTAGGAAAATCTAAATAATGAATTCTCCTTGCCTTGCTCAAACATAGAAGGAAATAAGAAATAGTATTAATTCTCCATTACATCTTTCCACTTGCTAAGTATCTTGGGGTAACAAGAGAAGACGTATGCTCTGCAGCATTACTGAGCCTCCTGTTACTTATTATTGTCACCTGAGTTCATCCAAGCTATGCCACTTAATGCCAACGTTAAACTAAGATGCTTCCGGGAAAGCCATTCATTAATAGAGTGCTGAGAAGGCAGTTTTTATTTCAGACCTATTTAGCAGAAGTAAAAGAAAATGTCCCTGTTTTCTTCTTCTTTCTCATCAGTGTTCAGCAAAGTCTTTTGACATATGCGTGCCATGCAGTACAAGCTTCAGAGAATCCAAGGCCAATCACTTAATGAATGCTGACTATGCAGGTATTGGCTCTGTAACCTTTCTGGTCTACTTTTATGAAGCAACTGATGTTAAGACATGAATTTGAGGCAATATGTTCTGCCACTCGCACTGTTTCCCTGTTTAAAAATTAACAGGAGCTCATAAATTTATAACCATTAAGAGACAGGCTCTTACTGAAATGTAACTGAAGGTTTAAATTTGCAGGAAAATCTTCCATCTTGCAGGTACAAAAGAGGAGGAGAGTTTGCTCCAAGAAATGACCTCTGTGTTATATTGGAGGATTGTGCACCAACAGCAGAGGAGACAGTTCAGAGATGGTCTGATATGAAAGTGTACTGAGGAAAGTCCACAGAAAGTATATATAGCAGACTTTTACATATCTAGTAGAAACTTTTACAAAACAACAACACAACAACAACAACAAAAGCCTCCCCCACCAGTGTAAAACACTGTTGTCTTAAGGCAATTGGTATTTTGAAAAATTGCTAACGAGTTTTCACACGTATGCTTTGTTTTACATTGTGATATTACATTTGTGAAACAAGAAGATGCTGAGCTTAGCTTATGGGACTGGTAGTTTTAACACTGGACAGTAAATCTCATCATGTAGTAAAGAAAGGCTTTAAAATTGTTATTAAGGTCTGACAGGTCTATTCAATTATTCTTCCCTGAGTAATAAACAGTCTTCGTTCCTGCTCACAAATTTCATTGAAGAAAAGTGCAGACATATAAGAGCAGTACAGTGAAATGGCTGCTTTATTTCTCTTTATTTCTTGTTGAATTTTGTGTGTGTGTGTGTTTGTGTGTGTATGATGTAAACAATACAAAACATGGAAAGAAAAAAAAAAAAACAACAAAAAACGAAGTCATAAAGCTTTGTGTAAATATGAAAAATAATTCCTCACAAAAGATATTGTATTTTGACTACAAATATTATTGATAATATATTTACTCATGTCAGATCCTGGGCTTTAAAACCCACATTTACATTAATATCTATTAAATTTTTATGAGGAGTTGGAAATGAAAATAAAATTGATTAAGAAGGATTCAACCATACTATTAACTATGCATTCATGATGTGAGATGTACTGTGCATTTCAGTGGAACCTAAGATACATGACTTTGGTGACAGTGAGTTCAGTTTAATTAACACTTAGCTAACATATCAAGATAGATTGAATGTTACCTGTCTTATTTACAGGAACTAGCTTCTGAGCTTTCTAATGCTGACCAATGTCTATAATGCAGAATAGCTACACCATGTTTTAAAAGTTACCTAGAAAATAAATTCTAGCCTGAAAAAAAACAAAACAAAACAAAACAAAACAAAACAAAACAAAACAAAACAAAACAAAACAAAACAAAAGTAATATGCCATAAATAATTCCTTCAGTTTATGACCTACAATGCAAAACTATAATTAAAATGGTCTCAGCATTTTTGCTTGTTTGTTTTTCAGTCTGGCAAATGAAACAAGGAGAACAATCACATAATGCCATTGATCAAGCCATGCCTTGTTAGAAGATCTCAGTGGGTTTAGGAATGTTCTAAAGTACAAACAACTGTAATGATACTCCTAGGGAAAAGAAACATTGGTTCAGTGAGTAGGTATAAGCCAGTTTCTGTATATTCTTCTTTATCAGCATATAAAAGTTGAACCATGTTGCAAGATAAACTGTCCCATTGTACTGGCAAACCACCATTGGCTCATCATTGTAATTTTCCCTACATGTCCACAAAAATCTTCTATGTAATATTCACATTCACTTTTTTAAAGTGGACTAATTAGAATCTGACATTTTACCTTTTGTTAATGTATTCTCATACACGGCTTGACATTACTATGAATATAAATAGTTTTAACAAGTGTGTTTTTCAAATCCTGGTTGTAATATGTATCTTTGTGGAATATCTTTTCTTTCAAGATTTGCTTGACAAAATTAAGTTTGGATTCAGAATGAATGTCATTTATCTATTACCATTCAATTAATGTCTCTCTAGATCAGTGCACTCATTTTTAATCTTTCATGTATGATCTTGTGAACAATTTCAGATCAAATCAAGACATTGCTTTCTTCCAGAATCCTCTGTGAATTGACACCATACATATTATTAATAATAATAATAATAATATGTAATATAATATGTATATATTAAATATCACAGTATCATGCGAGTTGGAAGGGACCTTAGAGATCATCGAGTCCAACTCCCGGGATTCGAGGCCTCTGTGTAGCAGAGCAGCATTTCTGCCACTTACGCCACAGGGGGGATTCGAACCCCAGGCCTCTGGTGTTGCAAGCAGCAACTTATACCACTGCGCCACCGGAGGCACACATAAATATATATTTAATATGTATATATGTATATTTTATATGTATATGTATATATATATTTTTTGTATATATATATATTTATATTTATATATATATATATTTTGTATATATATATTTATATGTAATATGTATATATATATATATATTTTTTTTTAACTAAAAATTAATCAGCTCTTCAATCCAGCCAAAATTATAAAAAGAGAGATAATTACAGCAACCAATTTTGGTTTCTGGATAAACTAAAGGGTGTGAGAATATTTTTATTTTCTTAAAGAGTCCATTGGGAAAACAAACAATTAAACAAACAAAAAAACACTTTGTGAGAGTTTTATCTGATTTGGATATCTGAAAATTTTGACCCCATTTCTGTCCCTTAATCAGACAGTTGCACAGATCTCCTGGTTCACACGATGCAGCAATGGAATTTCAATTAGAATCCAAAAATCAGGCCAACTTTACCACTGATCAAACTGATTCTAGACACTAGATATTTCTGGTGTGCTTTGTTTCTTCTGGAGAACTGCAAGAACAGATGCTTTCTGTTCTGGAGCATGCCCCCAATATTGTCCCTGAGTCTGACCTTGGAGCAGTCCCAGTGAGTGTTAAATGCCCTGTCGACATAAAGAGGGACTCGTAAGCACAGGGACATATCATAGAGACAACAATATGTAAGAGATATTTAAGACATACGATGTGAGTTGACAAAATATGTAAACACTCAGTAAGTGGCCTTTCTGCAGGGCCTGGAAGGAACCCTTAGAGATCATCTAGTCCAACCCCAATGCCAAAGCAGGCTCCCTAGACCAGGTTGCACATATCCTTCTGCCTTTCTCCATTCAGCACACATACAAGAAAGGTTGTTTGTTCATTTCTTTGTTTGTTTCCCCTCCAGAATACTCAAAAATTATCACAAGTTTCTGAGATTTGTTTCCTTGTTAGTTCTAGATTTTAGAATATGTTAAAAAGTCACCTGTACTTTTTGTGTAGTCTCCAGAATAAAAGCAAATAAGAATTTGTCCTGTAAAATTATATAACAATCAGACTCCATTCCCTCATCTATCATATAGTATGCATACAGGTAGATTGTAATATGGTCATTTAATAGCTACAGGAAACTCATTTCATCAGTAAAAACAAAACAAAAGAAAACAAAAAACCACACAACAAAACAACAACAAAAACAAAAAACCAAAATAAAAATAAAAACCAAAATAAAAATAACAATAAAAATTGAAATTAAAATTTAAAAAATATATAAAAACAATCAGGAAAATCAATCTTTTGATTAGATTAATGTTAGATTTCTTTCCTTGAGATGTCCTACTCTATTTTGACCCCCTACAGTTGTGTCCAGAACTGACCTCT
This sequence comes from Excalfactoria chinensis, assembly GCF_039878825.1. NCBI lineage: Eukaryota > Metazoa > Chordata > Aves > Galliformes > Phasianidae > Excalfactoria > Excalfactoria chinensis. The sequence continues at coordinate 55,317,269 of NC_092857.1, read as the reverse complement.
AGTATGCCTTAAGCCTAAATCTATATTTCAGCCATTGATATTCCTTATGATCAATTAACATTTTCCTCTTCTATGTCATAAGGACTGTTCTCCAAAGAGTATGCAGATAAGAACATGTGAGGTAGATACATAAACTGAAGAGACAACAGACTTTGTAGGAAAGCAATTACAGGTCCAACCAATTCATTCTGTAAATATCATTATTTATAAAGATCTGTGTTAAAGTTGTGCTGTATTTTTTTTAAGTGCTTATGATATGGGTGTATGGAAAGATGCAAAGGACATCACTTTGATCTTGCCTAATGTATGTAGGCAGAAAGCAAATTTGCAGGGAGTTCAGAAATGATACGTTATTGTGCTCTTATTTTTGCCTATTTGCAGTCAAGTTTCTGGTTACATTATAATGTCAACTACATTGAAATGTTGAAGTGTTTTAATAATACTCATCATCACATCCATTCTCTGTAAGACCTTAGGTGCTAAGAAGGAAAGTAGTATTTCTGCTTATCGCTCTTCATCTGGTCTGTATTTTTGTTCTTATCATTACTTTTAGAGCTGTCTAGATTTATGTATGTGTTTGTTTATCAGTACATTTTCCTTTCTTGTTTGTTTTGGCAGCTTGAAGATCATAAGAATGTCTCAAATTAGAAAATTAATTAGAATATGGAGAAAATGCTGAGTTTAGAATAGCTTTGAAACCTTAAACTGACTTTTATATGAAGCAGTTTGATAAATTCACAGAAGACTACTCTGCAAAACTTATGAATGTACTCTAGATTGAATGTAATAGTAATATACTTTGAATTACTGTAAGTGTACTGGGCAGTAAGTGAAGAGAACCAGAGGATAAATCAATGTTATGGTTATAATACTAGGAAACTAGATGTTACTATTGATTAAGATACATTGGTAAGTATACGCAAAATATCTAGATTTATGCGCTTTGAAATAACCATCTATCATTTCAATATAATTAATTCAACTTACATCAGACAAAACAAAACCTTCTTCCATTGTATATATCAGTACATCTCTAGATAAATTAGTTTTATTTCATGATAACTTTAATAATATGAAAAATATATATGTATTTTTTCCTACCTTCATGGCAGCCCATCATAAATTGTCAGAAAATATTTTTATAAACATGTAGTGAAGAATGGGAGGAATCAGCAAGAATGCAAATTAGAAAAAGTAGAGGAAAATGCCTGAAATTGGAGTCACGTCATAGGTAAAGAATAAATAATATATTATTGCAACTCTGCAAATCATTCAAGACAGTGGATCTAATTCTACTTTCCACTATCTAATTACAGTCATCTGTGTACTACAGAACCCTGTTAAAAAAAAAAAAAAAAAAATGTTTCTGATGATCCAAAGGTGACATTTTGTTAATTATCACCTTAGTTCTCTTGTCTGAATAACTTAACCCCAAACCCAATGTACACTCATTTATTGAATGAAATGACAAAAAGAATTTGAATGGCAAAACCCCTAAACTGAGACGATTCTGTTCAACTACTCTAGAAATGAAGTGGATTTAAAAATTATAGAATTCTAACTTCATACATCAATTAAGAACTTATAACTGAATGTTTGAATAACCTCAGGTCAATTGGTTGATAATATTATAATGAAATCAAGTGTACAGCGTATGCTCACAACAGAATCACAAATAATATTTGATAGCTTAGTATTTTCTATGTATTTCAATTAACTTTTTTGTTGTAGGTTTGGATGTGTAGTAAAGATACAGAGCATAATCTGACTTTATTCAGTCAATCTGACATAAAATGTAAAGTTAGCAGACTAACAATTGCAAGGGCAAAATCAGAAGGGTATCACCACAAAACAAAATGCAACTGTAAAGGAAAGTAAGAAATGACAGCACCTCACATTCAAAAACATTTCTTTGGAGATGTTTGCTTTCAAATGAGAGGGCCCAGGAGTATTTTCTGTCTGGGGACTTGGTCTGGGAACAATTTTTTCCATTGGGACTGGGAGATGACACTACTGTATCCTGTGAAGGCAGAATGAAAACTGGCATCTCCCTGCTTCCCCTTATCTGCTGATGTAAACTTGCAAGGCCTGGAAGACAGGAATGAAAGAGTTCCTGCTGAGATCCCCAAAGCCAAAAGCTGTCATAGCAAGGAGCACACGCGACCACTCTATAGTATAACTAAGATAATGCACATTCATCATAGTTAGTCATCAGTTGAACACCACAACCTCAGACAACCCACCTCTACAGATCAGAATCACCAGACACCACTGGATCAAGGAGTGATGAACCTCTTCACTCTGCTGTGTTTGTGTATTTCTGTCTGTCAGTCTGTCTGTCTCTCTTGGTCTGTTTTCTATCTGCTTTATTCTTTATTCTTCTACTCTTTATAAAGTTGTTGTCTAACATTGTCTTACCTGTGGCACCTACTAGTCATTATTAGTAAATTATCCAGTGTTATGGAGTATTAGTTGTAAGAAAGCTCTTTGTAAATTAGTGTTTATCATCTCTCTCAGACTTGGATGACTCCATCAGCGATCCCTGCTGAGTAGGTGAGGTGGGACTCTGGAGATAGAAGAAGACGGGCCTTCCTTAAAGTATTCTGGGAGGGACAAGACAATGAGGAAGACTGAAGTGTGATAAAGCAAAACAACTTCTCACAGATGGCTCTGAGAAGGCAGAAGTTTTAACAGCCTTTCTTCATTGATGGGTTTTGTATCCATACATATGTATATACATATGTTAATTATAGGTATTTTTCTGTTTAAAAAAACCAAAAAACAAAACCAACCCTTCCCCCCCCGCCCCCGCCCCCACCCCTACCCCCCCCCACACACAAAAACAAACAAAAAGAAACCTCAGTCTTGCACAGTTTTGGAAGCACAGTGTTATAGAATGATACAAAACTGTTTAGAAGACCATACTTACAGCAATTACAAACACTTTACAATTAGCAGGAAGGTACATTTCAAGTAAAATTGTGCAAGGAACATCAATATTTTCATTAATTACATGGGTAATAAAAGAAGCAATGTTAAATTGGTAGCTGATTGTATCTGAGATGTCTTAAAAGACCCTGGAGAATGGATTACATTTAAAAATTGATTAAAAAAGGCAATGTTCAATGGAAATTTTACTGCAAAGGAAGGAGAAAAAAGATGTGATTGTAGTCAGTAACAAGCTGAGTATGATCTAGCAAAGGCAGTTGCAAAAAAGGCAATTGTCATACAAAGTATATTGTATTGCCTGCAAGATTAGTGAAGCAATTATTCTGTCCAGGTTTGACGAAGTTGCTTCATGTTCTGTATCCTTTCAGAAACAGACTTCAAGCTTTTAATTATTCTAGCATGGATATCATCTCCTTTAAGTGCACTTTGTTATTTTCTGATTTTTTGGAAGCTATCCTCTCATAACAAAGGGTTCTTTTCTATACAATCAAATAACTGAGTAAATGCATTTGTTTTATGTTAAATTCATCTTTTAAGATTTTTACTAGTGGCATGCTTTGGTAAACTAGCTGGTACATACTGATTAATGCAAGTAAATCACAGCAATGATGAGCATATGTAACAGATGCATCACATACAAATGACTGTGTACGAATGAAAACTGGAAATAATTTCTTTTGTGATTGACTGCAGCATGTTTTAGCTCTAAGTTAAAAGAAATGAACAGACAGACAAATTCTGTTTTTGCTTTTTGTGGTTTTGAGTTTTGTTTACTTTCTCCTTTTTAATGCACTTATGTGTATGTACACAACTTTGAAGTCCAGATTAATAATTATGTTAATTACAGCATGGCTGAGTGCTTAGCACAAACATCGTTAGAGCAGTTACAAAATCTCACAGTGGTGTTCTTTAATTGAGAAGTGACTAATTCGCTGAAAATTTATTAAAGCTTGAATGACAAGAAAAGGTAAATATACATTGCACTTTATAATAGTACAAGTTTTAATAAATTTTTAGTTTTTTATGATACTTTGAAATTTGCAGCATGCACTCAAAAATACATCGTCTTCTTTCTTATTCTGTAATACTAAGCAAGATCAACATATATCAAAAAGCAGCCTCTAATAACATTTCTTTTTGAATGAAAGTCCTTTGCCTAAAGTACACCTGAAGTCCATAACCCCAGTGTAGCCATCGCTATGCAGAGAGCGCAGCTTCACACTTGTCTGTTATCGTCCATGTACTCCGCTGGTGAAATCTGTGCCTCTCAAGAATGCTCGGCATTTTCTCTTAGTTCAATTGCAGACCACACAGACTATTACCTTGTACCTTTTTTTTTTTTTTTTTTTTTTTCTTGGAAGTGAGTAAATTTAAAGTCCTCTTGGAGTTGTTGTGAGTTGGTTGAGAGAACAGTGAGGACATAATAGCTTCAAGGACACTACGACCTTGCAAGAAGGCTTCGTGAATGAGAGAAGCAGAGAGATCTAGTGGACTAGGCAGCAAGGGACCCAAGTTGTCACGGTGTCAGGGCACTGTTAAACTGTTTAGTTGAGTGGAAGGCAGCCAATCATTTGTTGTGCCATGTCTGGGTTATCCAATCGTATTATGCAGTCAACGTATAAATAACAGTACTGTGCACTCACCCTGTTCTGTTGTAACTGGTTACCCAAGGGTAAGAGAACAACTAATCAGGACATGAGTGGACATGTGACTCAGTTTCATATACAATAAAATTTTCCATTAAGTTGGTGGCAATTCTATGGCTTTTTTACTGAAACATTTTGTGACTTTCTGTGCACCTTACCAAAATGACTATTAGAGGTCAATGAACAACAACAACAACAAAACTATTTTAGAACTTCTAATTGAATACATTTGCCTCAAAAAATAATTGATCCCTGAAGTTCTCCTATCATATACTTGTGACTTGAAGACTCAGGTTTTCCTTCATCAGTCATGCAGACGAAAAAGCAGTCTGTGGCTCCATTAATCTACTGTGGTATTTTTGTACTTGAGGCATGTGAGCAGAAATTTTTAAAGGCTGGAGAAGCTTAGTGGCAGGCTGCCTTTGTGATTTTCTTCCTCTCTTTTCATCCTGAAACTGGTAGTTACTTAGTATATTCTGTCAGTCTGAGTAGGAGGGCATTTATCTAAGTCCATTATGTGCTCTTTTTTCAACGGACCTGAAACTTAGAGGTCTCCTGCTGTTACTCAGAGTTTGGGATGTATTTCCCTACTCCCTTCAGCTTACATGCTGCATTTCCTCCATGTGATGGATGTGTCCGTCCATGTTCCCTACCATGATAAATAACCATGATTTTTTAACACACAATCACTGCTTAAGTGTACACGAGTATTTTATCATCACCATCCTAAGAACAACAGTGAAATTTTTCAAGTTAGATCAGTTAGGAGAAATAATGCTCCACGGTCACAGAAGCCTTGATTGAAAAGGATGTGTATGTCCTTCATCAGTATCATTTCCAGTCTTAATGTCTGTCAACAACATTTCAGGAAAAGAAAGCAATCTATAACAGTTAACGTGTACAAATGTAATTATGATGTAATAAAGGAAGTTAATAGTATATAAAACACAATATATCATAAATACAGGTCTTATCATACACATTGGAGTAACTTTTAAATAAGCATACTGTAAAACAAATGTAAGTAAAACCAGTAGGAGAATCACAAAGTGTAACAGAAAATAATAATAATAATAATAATAATAATAATAATAATAATAATAATAATAAAATTTCTTTTGTTATGCCTGGAACTACTAAGTTACAATTCTATTTTAAATATATATAGCATCTGATTTTTAATACTAACAGAATGGTAACATTTGGATGCATTTCATCTTTCACTTCCATCTCTAAAGTCATTTCTAAATCTCTTACAAGCTTAATTCCTCTTAAGTCAATACACATACAGGACTAAAGGCTACAACTGAGAGGACTTTCTGGAATCTGGATTCAATTCTGCTGCTATCTTTTAATACTGCCAGGAATTTTATTCATTAATCATAGGATGTCTTCCTCCTTTATGTAGACACTGACCAATAGGGTCACTTTACAGATTAATGAAAAATTCCTCTTTATGTGTTTAGATGAAAATTCAGATGCCTTTTTTCAGAACTTGGTTCATTTTGTGATGTCTTTCTCTGCTGCAATTTATACTTGTCCTCTTATATCATCAATCTAACCTCTTACTCTATCTGTGCTTTTTTAATAATCCATAATTTACACAAGGCTCCCTGGCATTATAGAGATCAAATTATGAAGTAGTCCACTATATTCCACTTTAAATTGAGGAATATCTTTTGCTTTTCCAGGCCCCAGGATTAACAAGGATCTAATGTGCACTGAATTGTGTGGCCATTTTGTGCAGAACAGGCGAATGGGGACAAGCAGGATGCTCTACTTTTTTCATCCCAGGTCAGCAGAGGAAAGGTCTCTGTTAGTACCAATATAGTTACCATTCAGTGTGGCAGGCAGGCAGAGACAGAAGTTCAGATGGGGAACCCAGAATTTCTCTGTCCTGATGCCTTCACCCAGTTGGACCTTTTGAAGTGTGAGAGAGCTGCCCAGACCCTTGGCTGAGAGGAGCTCTGGAATCTGGAATTTGCCCTAGGGACTGAGGGAGACTGAGTAGGGGAGGGGTGTAATGAGTGCAGTTGTGTCCTACTCAACCAGTTTCTCCAGCAGATGGCCAGGCTGCAAAACTACCAGGCAGAGAAGCATCTAGGACTGAGGGAGGGAGACAGATAGGAGGAAGCCTGAACTGACACATGCTCTCCAGCATTTCCCCTCTAAGTCTGTGTCTGGACGAGAAGCTAAATCAACTTCTGATCTGTAGGTTAAAGGACAGGATACCAGGCAATATGAAGGGGAATGGACCCTTGTGTCTTCTCAGAGACAATGGAGGTGTCTTACCCCGACCCTAATAGTCCCCCTGAGTAGCAGATACCAGCCTCATCGATAGAAACAAAAGAGTGTCTGGGTACCAGACAGAGCCCAGGGAGCATCAAGCACACCAAGCAGGGTCAACTGAGAAATTGTATTAAAAACAGCATCACCAAAAAAAAAGGGCAAAGACTGTTAGAAATAAGGACTCTTTTCTGGGAGGCACTGCAGTCCCCATTTGCTGTTCACAAATCCTCTCTAGTGAGGTTAGCTGTCTTCTGTGGAACTGTGTTAGAGCAGATTCCACTGCATCTGATAAAACAAGAATGCTATTTGCTTGTTGTCATTCTCCTGAAATTAAACCTTGAAAATGAGGTAATAGATAAAAATAGTGGTTGTAGTTGGTGTTGTTGTTTGTTTGTTTGTTTTGTTTTGTTTTTAAAGGTATGGCAGCAGTAGAAAGATGACTAGGGAAAATGTGGGTTCCCTGCTAAACAAGGTGGGTGCCTTGGTAACAGGGGACACTAAGAAGATGGAGTTATTGACTGCCTTCTTTGCTTTGGTCTTTAATGCTAAGACTAGCCATCAGGAATCCCAATCCCTGGAGGTAAGAAAGGATTTGGGAAAAGGGAGACTTCACATTAGTTGATGAAGATCTGATCAGGCAGCATCTAACCAAAATCAGTGCACACAAATCCATAGGTACTAATGGGGTACACCCACATGTGCTGAGAGAGCTAGCAAAGGTGATTGCTGAACCTCTCTCTATACTCTTTGAAAGGTCTTGGCTAGCAGGAGATGTGCCTGAAGACTAGAAGATAGCCAGTGACACTCCAGTCTTCTGAAAGGGCAAGAAGGAGGATCTAGGAAACTGCAGGCCAATCAGCCTCACCTCTGTCCCTGGAAAGATGACAAAACAGTTTCTTCTGGATACATTCTCATAGAAAGTGGAAGAGAAGAAAGTTATCAGAAGTATTCAACACGAATTCACCAAGGAGAAATCATGTTTGACAAACCTGGTAGCCTTCTATGATGTCATTACTGGCAGGGTAGATGAGGAGAGAACAGTGGATGTTGTGTACATTGAATTTAACAAGGCGCTTAACATCATATTCTTGCTATGAAGCTTAGAAAGTGTGGGATAAACAAGTAGACAGAGAGGTGCAGAGCTCAAAGGGTTGTCATCAGTGGTGCAGAGACTGGTTGCAGCCCTGTAACTAGTAGTGCACCCCAGAGAGTTGGTGTTGGGTCCAGTGTTGTCCAGCATCTTCATGAATGACCTGGATGAAGGAATAAAGTCCACCTTCATCAAGGTTGCTGATGACACAAAGCTGAGAGGATGGCTGACACACAGAAAGTCTGTGATACCATTCAACAAGACCGTAATAGACTGGGGAGTTTGGTAGGGAAGAATCTGATGAGATTTGACAAAAGCAAGTATAGAGTCTTGCATCTGAAGATTAATTGTATGCATCAGTACAGATTAGGGAATAACCTGAGGAAGATGAGCTGTACAGAGAAGAACACGGTTATTCTGGTGGACAGCGGGTTGTCCACGAGTCAGCAGTGTGCCCTAGTGGTCAAGAAGACCAATGGCATCCTGGGGTGCATTAAAAAGATCATGGCCAGCAGGCCAAGGGAGATGATCCTCTCACTCTTCTCACTCCAGTGAGACCACAGTTAGAATAGTATGTCCAGTTCTGGGCTTCCCATTTCCTAAAAAGACAGGCATTTCCTAGAAGAAGTCCAGCAGAGGGCCATAAAGATGATCATTTGGGGCCTGGAGAAACTCCTGTGGAGAAAGGCTGAGCAACCCTGAGTCTATACAGCCTTGGGAAAAGAAGGCTGAGAGGGAACCTGATAAATGTTTATAAATACCTGAAGGGAGGTGGGAGGCATATGGATGAGGCCAGGCTCTTCTCGGTGGTTTGTAGTGGTAGAACAGGGAGTAATTACATGAAACTTGCACATAGGAAGCTCCTTACTAAAACACAGAAAAACTTCTTTATGGTTAGAGTGACAGAGCACTGAAATAGGTTGCCCAGAGAGGTCATGGAGTTTTCTTCTTTTGAAAGATTCAAGACATGTCTGGATTCATACCTGTACGACCTGTTTTAGGGCACCTGCTTTAACAGGGAGTTGGACTTGATGATCTCTTGAGGTCCCTGCACTCATGTGATTCTGTGATTTTATTTTATTTATTTATTTTTTTTTTGACTCACTCAGATATGCTACTAATTTATTGTGATATTTTTCCACTCAGAAAGTTCATGCCACAGCAGTGCTCCAGCATCAGCAGTCCCACTAGCTCATGTAGTTACATACATTCCATTCAGGTGGAGCTGTAACTAGCATCTGATTTTCCAGGCCATTCTTTTCCAGAGAAAGGGAGATGTCATGGATATAGTCTAACCAAAATCATTTTCCGCGCTCTCTTCATTTTTCCTTTCATGTTGTCTTGAAAACGATTTGTTTCATTTCTTCTCATTATGTTTTAGAAGTGTACAAAAATACAATTGTTGTATCTTTTAGAAAATAGATTAAATGACAATCTAGATCTAGACTGTATACTTTCTCTTAGGTATTTGAGCATTTGAGCATTATTACTTGGGATCTATCAGTCTTTAAATAAAGCAGTTGCTTTCAGCAGATGTTGAGCAGGTGGTTGCCCTAGCAACTGAAAGAAATTTGGGGCAAAAAATTTCCACTCTACCCATATTCTTCCACTGATTCTGTTAGGTAATCAAACTATAAGTGATGGCACAAATATTAGGAATATCAATTTAAAGTCTTTAGTAATATGATAATTCACCAATTGTGAAGAAATGCAGTTCAAGAGAAGAGGATATCTGTTGCAACTGATCATCAGGTATCAGGAAAGTAAATGAAACTGCAGTTTTGTGCTTTTCTTCCTTTTGGGAAAAAATGGAAAATATATCACTGACTATTGCAGAGGAAGTAACTTACAGTAAGACCCATACCAGACATTTAAAATTAACATACCTGGAATAAAAGCACAGTCTGAACTAAAAACATGTTATTGATATAATATCTATTAATTGATGAATCCAAGATCTTTCAAGGTCAACCTATTAAACAAGTTTGTAGGTTCAGATTCACCTAAGTTTTTAATATATTTTTGTATTTCATTTGAAACATAGTAATTTACAACTTACCTACTTTAACGAGAAGACTAAATGTTTATGCTGCATTAGAAAAATAATTTCACACTACATTAACAGTGTTTATATTGGAATCAACTGGAGCACTGCATCTGGCAGGCTACGGAAACATGCAAGTTGATGTGTGTAGTTTTGGACAAAAAAAAGTTATGACTTCCTCAGCCTGTCAGGCTCTGAAATCAAATCAAATAGCACTGAGTGAATTCTGATTGCTGCTTCTTTATTTTAAGGGCAGAAAAGATGTCTCATCTGGTAGGTATTTTATTTTCCAAAATATTCTTTTTGTACTTTGTAGAGATTATCACGAGATTTCAAACTTTCTGAACTATCAAACAGGAAGGACATTACATCTACTGAAGAAAGTGATTATTTATTCACTGACAAGACAGTGTAGGATTGCTCCCAATAATTGCTTTCAAAAAATAGTTAACTAGCAAAAGAAAAAACCTCACTTTGGTGTTAGTCTGTTGCAGTAAGACTTAAACTTGAAAGATTACATTTCATCTAAGAGAAAATATTTTAAAAAATGAAAATAAAAATGAAAAAATAAACTAATGATGTAAAATCTGCATATTTGGAGCATGGCCCTTTAATCACAGTGTTTAATGCTAGAGTTTTAATTAACCTCAAATTACATTAAAATTGAAATCAAGGGTGAATAAGACAATATTTCTAAATAGATTAACAAAGCAGTAGTGTTGAAAAAACACTTATCTCAGGACAAAGTACTGCAATATCAGATGAGTTTGTTTTACTCCCATAATATAGGGTTGGTTTAGGAATATCTTTTTTAATTCTTCAGACTGAGCCTGTATTCAGTAACATTTAGATTTTCTTTAGATGGAGGGCAGAAAGAGTAGCAATGGCTATGAAGACTATGAAACTACTTTAGTGAATGTTTCAATCTTATTCTGTGTCATACAATATTGTTCTCAATTATTATTTTGTAGTATTCTGTTTTAGTATCATTCTATGCAGGGAATGTGTAGAAAAATAGATTACTAATAAAACAGAGTGGATAGTCTCTGTCTTGGGCACTTTCTTAAAAACTATAAAAGACTATTGAAGAATAGTTCTAAATTAAGCAGAAGAGAGATTTAATTTAAAGAAGAAAATAAGCTGTTTCTTCCCAAAATGTTCAGAATTTACCTTTGGCAAGATTATATTTCTCATCCTCCAAAGTTAAACTAGAACAATAAAGTTGAAGATGATTACAATTCCTTATGTATATATGTATATACATGAAACAAGAGAGAAATAAAACCATCTATAGATATTAATTGACAACAGAGAGCCAATAATGTGAAATGATTCTGAAAAAGCAAATGAATTCTTGTATCCATAAAGAAAGTCATTTTCAACTGAAGAAGATAATCAGGTTTTGGAAAAGAGTAGTCAAGTACTCTGTGCACGTCTCTGAATAACTTTGGAACAAGTAACACAAAATGGTTTCTAGAGAGACTGAAAATGGGAAATATCTTTTAAAGCCAAAAGATGGTGTTAACTCATGAACACATTAATTGAAATGGGTTACTGGTCCAGGAATAAGAAGTCTTGTATGGATAAGATGTGAGGTCCTGAAACAGCTTCTCACATTATGACAGGAAAGGAAAGCAGTGATTTCTTGTAGATTTTCACAGCAAAAGTTATGAATTTATGGAGGAGATTTCACTTTAACTCTTATGAGAAGAACAAAGCTCCAGGAACAAGATGATCAACATTGAGTTAGTGTTGCCGTGTGCCTACAACAAGTTAGTGAAAACTCTTCCAAGAAATGTTTATGGAGAAGGCAGAATAAAAACAGAATGTCATATTAACTAATGATTCTTCTGAGTAATATCACCTCAAATAGCATTTCATTTTATTGAATTCAGTGACAAATTTCTGTTCATTTGAATTTTGTCTTGGTGTTATTTTTCTTCATTTTCAAATTTAATTGATATTATGACTCGAGCCTTTGAGGAGACAGTCATTCACAGAGCACACAATCAAATGAAAAGTTATCAAAGATGGGAAATAGCTGATTGTTTCATTCACTTGTATGGAGATTTTCATCACTTAACTTCTTATCACAGGTTGCAATAGCAAGTCGTTTATACATCTGTAATGCTAAACGCCTCTATCCGGGTGCTAAGTTCTCAGCTTTCCTATTGACGTGAAACATGAAGTATTCCTTTAGTTGAAAGTATTCAGCTTCTCACAGGACTGCAGTAATGACAGTGAGATCAGCTAATGTATGTAAAACAAATTATTCCCCCAAAAACTGGGGAGGACGGTTTACCTACTTAAAGAAAGCAAATAAAGGAAATAGCTGTTTAAATTGCTTCATGTGGGATAAAATGCCATTTAAAACCAGGTAGTGAAATAATTTTTAAAGTAAAAATTCTATGAAAATGTGTGATGCTATTCAGAGATAGACCATGAGAAAGTCAGAGGTGAAATAAGAAAGCAAATTAAGGTTTTTCTTATGAATGAGGAATATTTTTCAGATGCTAGTAAGTAAGAGTAGGCAACAGTGGAGGAGAAGTGCATTAGCTGTACTGGTTGTTAAAGTAGGATATTAGAACAACAGTAAAGAATAGAACAGAGACAGTGTGGAGAGAATTTATGAATTGAAAAATAAATGGAACATGTGATCTTGGGACAATGCAAATATGCTGTTACAAGAACCTGAAGAGAAACTGTTGAAATAGTTTTCTTTCATATTGGCAAACAAAGAAAAAATCACATTCTTTTGATTCCACATTTTATAGGGAGAACAGATGTGTGATGCTTAGATGGGTTGATAACTATCATACAGCTATTCCCTCTGATATTTTGTAACATGAATAAGAACTGACAGTCTTTCAATCCTGAGACATACAAAAACAAACAAACAAACAAAAATAAATAAAGCTGTCGGAAAATATTCTTATCAAAATAAAGTTTTTGAACATAATATCAAGGAAGGTGAAAAAGCCATAAAACAAGCCATACAAGCAATACAAACAAATGAACCACTAAAATAGTTTGCACTTTTCCCTTAGCAATTCTAAACACAAATATATAACACTTACATTTTGTTCCAAATTCTTCTGCTCCATGCTTTCATGAGATTCTAGTCCATCATTCTTTAGGAAAATCTGTCACTGAATTTTTGAGAGTATTGAATTTCCAGGATGAGGAAAACAAACAACAAAACCCTATAGTTAAATAGTCAATAGGAGAAAGAGAGTAGAATGTAATATACACATCTTATGCTCATGATATTTGAGAGACAATGATTGGGGCTCTACAGAGATGTAAATTAGAGTAGCACTGGTCAAAACAAGACAAAAGGAAGATTTTCATTTACCCTAAAATCTACCGGCACCCATGACAGGGGTATAGACGGCCTGCAGGGCCGCTATCCCAAAAGGAAAAGAAAACAAGGAAAGAGAAAATAAATACAGCGGCAGCGATCTAAGGAGGCACACTATTTTACTAAATACTATATCGGAATACAGAATAACACAATATAATGCAATATAATTGGAATTAAGGCTAACAAATCAAGTAAAATAAGAGAGAGTGAGTCCCGAAACCGAGAGGCCTACTGTAACTCTAGGCGAAACGGCTGGAACGCTTCCACACACTCCCCCATGGCTGGCAGGATCCGAGAGAGCGAGTCCAGCACTGAAGTGAGATTATATAGTCCTGGTCATATGACTGACCGTGGTGCTCCCTGGGACATGTAGTCTTCTTTCTGTGAGCAGCAGATTCGTCAAAATTATCTATGCTTAACATGATGTTATGATGTGGAATACTGATAGCAAAATTACAAAGTTGCAAAACCATGACATTCCACCCCTTATTCTACATCATTACATTATGCTTATTACACACACACACACATATATAGTTGTGAGCAATCAGCAACCTTATTTTCTTAACAATTTATATCTATTTTCATGCAAATCTTTAGGCTGAAAATAAAACTCCGTAACTTAACACACTATTATTTACTAACTCGAGAAATGGCAAAACTGCCGGAAAGAGGAACATGATAACGGTGGAGGGAGAAAAAGGGGAAAGGCAGCACTAGTGGGGCCTCCCCCATATCAAGGTGCACTCATCCTTTCCCTAAGCTACAGGGCTGCTGCACGGAGGACTTCTCGGGACTGTCCTCCTCTGTCTCCATCACTGGATGTCAGGGCAGGAGCCCAGAGCATAAGCAGAGGGGAGAAGCAGACCAGCATCACTGCTGGTGGTATGGCCATCCTCCAAGTCATCCAATCAGTGGAACAGAAGCATCAAGGAGAGGCTCAGCAAGAAACTCCCCAGCAGGTGATCACAGTATCACAGTATTGTGCGAGTTGGAAGGGACCTTAGAGGTCATCGAGTCCAACTCCCGGGATTCGAGCCCTCTGTGTAGCAGAGCGGCACTTCTACCACTTGTGCCACAGCGGGGATTCGAACCCAGGCCTCCGGTGTTGCAAGCGGCACTTCCATCACCGCGCCACCGGGGCACACGATTGTGCCAGCAGCCTCACATCCTGGCCTGGAGAGTTCAGCTCCAAACCCTCATAGGGGAACAGTGAACCCAGGCCTCGTGGCTGCGGGATGACCCCCCTCACTGCGGGGTGGCTCACTTGGCACATCCACACCATCCTCACCATGGGCTTCTGCTTCTTGCCCAGGTGACAGGGATAGGAGTGGAACTGCTGGGGCAGTGTCTGGAGTACCATTCCTCCATAGAACTTGCTTCTCCAGCCCTAATATGGTATTTCGGGCGATAGCATGGGGTACTGGTACTGCGTATGTTTCAAGCCACCCAGTGGTTGCCTCCACCATGGTGAGCACATAACGCTTACCATTGCGAGATCATGGCAAGGTGATATAATCAATCTACCATGCCTCCCCATATTTATATTTTTGCCATCGCCCTTCCCCCCAAAAAGTTTTCATCCTCTTGGCTTGTTTAATTATGGCGCATATTTCACAGTCATGAATGACCTGAGCAATAGCATGCATAATTAAGTCCACCCCTCGGTCTCTGGACCACTTGTATGTTGCATCTGTTGCTTGATGGCCTGAGGTCTCATGGGCCCATCGAGCTAGGAATAATTCAGTCTTGTTCTGCCAGTCCAAGTCTATTTGAGCCACCTCAGTTTTGGCAGCTCGATCAACCTGATGGTTATTTTGATGTTCTTCAGTAGCCTTACTCTTAGGCACGTGAGCATCTACATGGCGCACCTTTACAACAATGTTTCTTATTTGGGCAGCAATGTTTTTCCACAGTTCAGCAGCCCAAATAGGTTTACCTCTTCGTCGTTGCCAGTTGTTTTGTTCCCACTGCTGCAACCACCCCCATAAGGCATTTGCCACCGTCCATGAATCAGTATAAAGATGAAGCATTGGCCACCTCTCCTGTTCAGCCACATCTAAGGCCACCCCTCATGCCGGACAGCCGGGCCTCCAGTGGGCTGGATGGGGGGCAGCATGACCTCCTGCCCCGTGGCCATAGCAGCGGGTGTCTGCTCAGCCCGGAAGCGCACCAACCCCTTCCAGATATGGAACAGACCCACCGGGGGAGCCGAGACCGGTGTTGTCCGCTTGGGGTTGCGCTGCTCCGCTACAGGCTGCCTCGTCTGGGCTCGGGAAGGAGCCTTGCTCTGACCAGAGGTTGTTACACTCGGACTGGAGGGCGTCGTGCTCAGACTGGAGGGCGTTGCGCTCGGACTGGAGAGTGTCACGCTCGGACCGAAGGGCATCTCGCTCAGACCGAAGGGCGTCTCGCTCAGACTGGGGTGTGTCTTGCCTGGACCAGAGGGCATCAAGTTCGGACCGGAGGGTGTCACGCTGATATAGGAGGTCATTTCTCTCAGCTCTGAGACTCTCCATCTCAGTTCTGAGACTCTCTATCTCAGCTTCAGAAACTTTTTCCCTCTCTGCCTTTTCAGCTCTGAGACTCTCTCTCTCAGCTTCAAAATTGAATAAGGCCCAATAGGCATTAGCCAGGCCCCAAATCATTTGTGCCTCCTGAGATCTGCCTGTGCCGCAACATTCCTGCCTCAAATATGCGATCAAGCTCTCAGGATTCTTCAAGTGTTCAGGAGTAAAGCTCCATGACGCTGAAGATGTCTGCCTTTTTAAAGACTCCTCAAAGCCTCTCCACACTCCCTGCCACTCAGTATTCTCTGGTTCTGGGGAAGACTTCCTCAGAATGTTATAAATACTGAGTGAGATTAATAAAATAACCAACAGTATGTTCAGGGAAATTAACAGTGTGGTCAAATGGGCATTAAAAAACTGCATAATGGATTCAGGGAAGGGACAAGGAGCATGCAGTCCCCTGAAAAGCAGTTTTACAAGCAGTTTTAACAGAGCACACATTTTTTTTCCTCTCTTCAATAACGAGATAGCAGAGCTAAAAGTTTACAAAATATTCTGGGGTATTGGCAGTCCGCCTGGACTTTCAAGGTCAAGCTCCCAGGTGCAGAAACGTAAACTTCAGATAGCTCCTTAACGAAAAAAAAACTCGTAGCTCTGTAAAAAACTAAAAGGACAGCAGGAAAAACAGCAGCTTTTGCAGTTTTTGCCCACTTTTGCCCCTTTTTGCCCAAATTTCTTGGCAATCTTGCCCGCATTCTCCACCAATTATGTCACAGGTTACCCTAAAATCTACCGGCACCCATGACAGGGGTATAGACGGCCTGCAGGGCCGCTATCCCAAAAGGAAAAGAAAACAAGGAAAGAGAAAATAAATACAGCGGCAGCGATCTAAGGAGGCACACTATTTTACTAAATACTATATCGGAATACAGAATAACACAATATAATGCAATATAATTGGAATTAAGGCTAACAAATCAAGTAAAATAAGAGAGAGTGAGTCCCGAAACCGAGAGGCCTACTGTAACTCTAGGCGAAACGGCTGGAACGCTTCCACACACTCCCCCATGGCTGGCAGGATCCGAGAGAGCGAGTCCAGCACTGAAGTGAGATTATATAGTCCTGGTCATATGACTGACCGTGGTGCTCCCTGGGACATGTAGTCTTCTTTCTGTGAGCAGCAGATTCGTCAAAATTATCTATGCTTAACATGATGTTATGATGTGGAATACTGATAGCAAAATTACAAAGTTGCAAAACCATGACAGTTTCCTAGAATAAGATTTTGCTTTATGGAGCATATAGGTTTCATATTAACAACTTTCCTAAAGCAAATAATCTAGCTTCATGAATGTTGAAGCACTGTCAAATATTGCCAACACAAATTTTATTTGTGAAACCAAGCCTTTCAGGGACTTTCAGAGAATTTGCATACCAAGCAGCTATTATAGCAAATAAGCAAATCAGCTTCACTTCTAAAACCCCATATTTCTGCGTGACACAGATTTCAGCTTTTCACTCACAACTTCTGGATGCAGAGCTGCTTACCTTTTGTGTGATTACAATTTTAAAAGTGATACACTTACTTACAAAAGCTATTTGAAGACGTTAGCAAAGATCTTCAGAACAATATGAATATATGAATGTGTGAGCTTAGAAGCATACTTCAAGAGTACAAAAAAAAAAAAAAAAAAAGATGTTGCTCCCAAGCAGATAGCATTGCTCATTCAACCAGCTATTCTGAGGATAAAACACCATTCAGATTTGTAATTGCATTCTATGTTTCATGGATTGTAGCCAGATTGCAAATCAATGTATGCATGCCTGCAAGGCTTTACATGTATAATTATACATGTATATACAGCCTGCAAATGCATATGTCTATTTGTTACTGCTATTACACACTAGCAGTTATGAATAAGAAGGAAAAAATATATTCATTTGTTTGCATACATCTATGTACAAATAAACATGATTATTTTCTGAAATTCCATTTGAAAAACTCAGTGTGTATCTACATTAAAATGTGTATCACATAAACCATCTTAATATTTGATTATATGCTATTTGATTATGTTAAATCTCAGACATAAGAACTCAGCATCTGAAGGATGTACCTCCCATTGATGTTACTGTCCAGTGGGCCTTCAGGTCCATTCCAAAGGTCAAACCTCTCCTTTCTCACTATCATCAATTCAAATTAATGCCACTTTCAAGGAACTGAAACATCAGAATTGTGGGAAAATTGTGTCAACTGCAAATGGCATGTGAAATGAATTTTGTAATTGCAGCAAACCTACATTGTTCATACCCACTGCTTGTTAAAAAAAAAAAAAAAAAAAAAAAAAAGTCTTCAATTATCACAACAAAATTTGATGCTCCAGTTCTTCTTTTGTTATGCCATTTTCAAACTTAGGATGTAAATAGAGTGTGTCATGTTATCTGATTATAATTCTTTGTATTCCTCTCACATTAAAGTTCATTATGCATATTCTGCTTTCATCTGGGACAGAGTTGATTTCCTTCATAGTGTCTGGCATAATGCTGTGCTTTGGCTTTAGCAGAAAAACAATACTGGTAACACACTGATGTTTTAGTTGTGCTGAGCAGTGCTGCACAGTGCCAAGGACATCTCAGTTTCTAAGCCCCTTATACTGTTCTGCTAGTTACAGGGCCTGGGGACACAGGAAGCTGGGAGGTAACAGAACCATAACAGCTCACCTGAACTGGCCAAAGACATTTTCCATACTATAACATCTTCCATCATGTGAAAGAACTGTAAAATTGAGGGGAATTGGCCTGGAGAGAAGTTACAGCTCGGAAACTGGTGGTCAC
Source organism: Excalfactoria chinensis (assembly GCF_039878825.1). Lineage (NCBI taxonomy): Eukaryota > Metazoa > Chordata > Aves > Galliformes > Phasianidae > Excalfactoria > Excalfactoria chinensis. The sequence goes on along the minus strand of NC_092857.1, from coordinate 55,298,542 downwards.
TGGTTAGTTGGTGGTGAGCAATTCTTTTGTGTATAACTTGTTTAATATATTTGTATATATATATAATATATACATACATATGTATAACTATAATTATCCTTACTATTTTTTCTGTCTTCCTTTTCTGCATTAGTGAATAATTTTATCTATCTCAATCTATGTGTTCATGTTCTCTTTCTTTTTCTTTTTTTTTTTTTTTTTTAATTTAATTTAATTTTATTTTATTTATTTTTTTTTCTGATTCTCTATTCTTTCCTACTATGAGGACAGAGGGAATAAGTAAAAAATGCTGTGTGGTGCCTTGCTGCTTCCATCTTAAACCACTACACTGAAGTAAAAAACATTATTAAAGAAAAAAAATGAAATAACTGAGAAATAATTGAAAGAATAAAATTAAGGGTTTTGTTGTTGTTGCTGTTGTTTGTTTTTTTCGAGTTCTGTTGCTCAGTTCTGAGTAGGAGTAATAAAATCATACAATCACTGAATAATAGGGTTGGAAAAGATCACTAAGACCATCCAGTCTAATTTTCCACCTAACAGAATACTGCACACTAAACCTGTCCCTAAATACTACATCTACCCTTTCCTTAAGTACCTCCAGGGACAGTAATTTCACCATTTCCCTGGGCAGCCAGTTCCAGAGCCTAGCCACTCTGTCTGAGAATAAATTCCAGAGCCTAACCACTCTGTCTGAGAATAAATTCTTCCTAACAACCAATCTGAATGTCCCCTGGTGTAACTTAAGGCTATCACCTCCTGTTCAGTTGCTGCTACCTGGAAAAAGAGGCCTTATCAGTGTCTCCTTTCAAGGAGCTGTAGAGAGCAATAAGGTCTCCCCTGAGTCACCTCTTCTCCACACTGAACAATCCCTGTTTCCTTATCTGCTCCTCATAAGACTTATATTCCAGATCCCTCATCAGCTCTCTTGCCCTCTCCATGGAGCCTCACCATGATCATACACAGAACGTGAGGTGCAGCCTCACCAGAGCTAAGTATATAGGGACTATCATCTCCTCTGTACTCTGGCTGGCTACACTTTTTCTAACACATGCCAGGGTGCCTCTGGCCTTCTTGGCCACCTGGGATCACTGCTGTGTGATGTTCAGAGAAGCACTGACCAACACCCCTGGATCCTTTTTCTCCACGCAGCTTTCCAGCCACTCTGCTCCAAGCTTGTATCATTGCATGGAGTTGTGACCAAAGTGCAGGACCTGACACTTGATCATGTTGAATCTTGTATAATTGGCTGCAATCCACTGATCCAACCGGTCCAGGACCATCCGTAGGGCTTTCCTGACCTCAGGCAGGTTTACACTTCCCCTCGACTTGGTGTTATCTTCAAACTTACTGAGGGTGCACTCAGTCCCCTGATCCAAATCATCAGTGAAGATATAAAAGGATCAAGTGTATAAGTACAGGTATGAAGTCTACTTGTAGCAGTCTAGAGCAAACCTGAGATTGCAGAATTCATCTACTACCCGTGAACAGATGCTCTGCTTCTAGAACACAAAACTCTTACAGTGTGGTTTGATTGTCCCCAGAGTGTCTAATTAATAAGGCCTGTATATACAAGTCTAAGACTTAAATGTATAATGCATCTAACAATTTGCAGTAATGGTGCCTGTTGTTTGTATAACAGTGTACATTTCTAAGAATGGTGACCATTAAACTATGAGCAGATATTTGGCATGATTGTTGAAATAGGTGATGGATCAAGGCACACATAGGATGGGCCTAAGCAACATGCCTCAACCAAAACATTTTAACTATCTTGTGCAGTGCCTTACACAGACAAATAGTAGCAAATAACAGTTTTCCTTCCTTCTTTTCTTCCTTCATCCACCCCTCAACCCTCCCTCTCTTCCTTTCCTCTTTTTAGCTTTCCCTCCTTTTCATCCTTCCTTCTTTCTTTATTTCCCATATACTGGCTTATTGCTGTGTCACAGTCCTTGACACCTGACACCAGCAAAAAAATCACATTGTGCTTTAGCTGGTCTCGTTCATTTCAGACACTGGAAGAAAAACTGTCCTCAGTGAGTCACACTCTAAAATCAGAGGAATGAGAGAAGGCAAATAACAGGAGCCTTCTTTGCTCTTGTAATTCCATGAGGCTGTGAAAATAAAAATAAAATAATAATAATAATAAAAATTAAAAAGAAAGATACTTAACTCATTTTTACAGTAAACACTTTAAAGAAAATGGTAAGCTCCATGTAATAACTCGTGAACAGATTATAGACTAATTTTTTTGTGTATGTTTTGGGGGATGTGATATTTGCTTAGATCAATCTTTTCATTGTGAGAACCCTAATTCATGAATAGTGTCTTCATTTTTTCCATCATCAGAAAAATGCCTTAGCAAACAAACACTTAAAAACTGACTGTTTATATTGGTAATGTGGTAACAGCAATGCTTTTTCTTCATTATTTGATCACTGCATGTAAGTTGGTTTTCAATATTCTAGGGCTACTCTGTAGCTGCACATGTGCAAATAATGGGCAGACAGAGTTCTCAAGGGATTTCATTCTTTACAGTCTGTGCATGCGGATGGAACACACAGTAAAGAAATGACCAAAGTTAGTTCCCATAGAATAGGGAAGTTTTCAAAATGAAGTGAGTATGAGTTCTGGAACCTTAATCTCACTTCCTGCTACTATGGTTATCATGATAGACCCTGGAAAATTTTCCATGGGAATGTAAAAATTGAGCTGCCTCCACTGCAGTTTCTTGAGTAATTCTTATTCTACCTGCAAGGTTGCTCCTTCTTTGTCTCTTTATTGCCTGACAATCAGATACCAGTCTTTGAAAAATCCATGCATAAATTTGCCTTGGTCTAAAGCATCAATGTCCAACCTAGAGTCTGCGGCTATGTGTGGTCTAGGGCAACTCATACTCCCCCTCTCCCATGACAATATGCCAGCGGCTCTTCCCTGACAACCAGTCCAGACTGGACTCAGGCACACACCCAACACTTAGCAAAAACCAAACCGCTGGTGTGCTTTTGACACTGTCTCAGCTGATACCAGGAGAATGGGAGGGTGCAGTGCAGTGCTAACTCTGCCTCTTGCGTGCACCGGACACATTCAGAGTGAAACCAGTGAGCTTTCCATGTTTCATGCACTTGAGCCACTTGGTAAGTAAAACACAGTGGCTGCCAACAATAATATTTCAGCTTACCTAGTGTCATCTCAAAAGAAAACAGAACCTCCCCCAGAAATGTGGATGGAGGAAGACTGTTCAACAAAAATGAGAACTTTTTTATTGAGTAAAGTAATATGGCACTGTGCTAAATGTGTAAGAAAGTCCTATAAGTTTTCAAAGATTATATTGTGAAAAAAAATTAATATGCAAGAACGTGTCACCAAAATTTGATGCAAATCAATTAATGTTTCTTAAATCTATATGGCAAAACTGAAACAAAACAAAACAAAACAAACAACAAAACAACAACAACAACAACAAAAAGTCAGCACTTATTTATTAAGTTATGTCTGATGGATGATTTAAAATACTAGTTTATGTGGTAGCAAATCTGACTGCAAAAAAAAAAAAAATCAAAACCATTTACTGATGATGAGTTTATTAAGCAATATGTGGAACATGTGGCAGAGATAATTTGTGCTGATAAAAAAAAACGGCAGGGGGTTGGGGGGTTGTTTCCACCATCAGTTTGTCTCAACAGATCATAGGAATGTGAACTGAAGAAACAGGAAAATCTACAGAAAGACATTTGGAGAGTAAAGCTGTTTATTTCAAATTCTGTGCTTTGGTGATAGATGAAAGTACTCATGCTGCAGATATGACTCAACAAAAAATTGATTCTTTACTGCCAATAAAAGACAAAATGACATCTCTTGACTTGTATGGAGCAGTAAAAATGGCATTAAAGTAAATGTCTTAAACCTTTGTAAACATACCCAGTATAATTCCTGATGGAGTGCTGGCAATGGCTGATAAAAAAGAAGACCTTATAAAATTAATAGAAGATGATGGAATCACCACCAGCAACGTATATCTGATGAAATATCAGTGAATTGTAAGTCAAGAAAAATTATGTGCAAAACCTTAAAAATAGCTAGCATCAAGTAAATCATCATGAAATACATATCATAAAATCTAAGGTATCTCATCATCCCCAGTTCCAGGAGTTTCTAAAAAGTACAGATGCTGATTATCAGGACCTTACATACTTTTCCGAATAAATGTGGCTAAGCTGGGGTAAAATTCTAGAAAGATTTCATGATTTGAAATAAATAAATAAATAAATAAAAATCAAGGTAATTATGAAACCAAGAGGAAAATATGTGCCAGAACATGAAGATTAAAAATGACTCCAGATTTAGCATTTTTGGTGTATTTGATCACTCATTTAAATGAGTTTGCCTTGTGTCTTCAACGTGAAAATGAATTTATCCGTGCCGTGTTTCAATCCGCAACAGTGTTTAAAATGAAAAGTAAGTTCTGGTAAGACTAAGATATGGCAGGTGGTTTTATGCATTTTAGCACACTGCCTAAACACAATACTGTCAACAGAGGTAAATAGACAATCACACTTTGTTTTGACAGATAAACTTGAGAATTGGTTTCAAGATTGCAAATAAAATAAAATAAAATAAAAATAAATAAAAAATTCAATTCTTTAGTATATTTAAGACTTTGTTTTCAGTCAGCATGAACATATTGCCTGGGTTTTTTCAAATTGGGTGTATGTACGTGCAATGAGATATTCAACTCAAAAATTTGATCATGGTTCTTTACCAGATTTTTATAAGATCTGTTTACCAGAGAAAAATATTCTCCACAATCATGCCTTATTTGTGTTATAACTTCCTGCCAGTAAGAACATGTATGAACCGTTATTTTCCGGGATGAAGCAGAGAAAGAGTAAAGTTGTATCGAAAATCTCTGACATGCTGCTTCAAAAACTGAAAACCTCAAAAGCTTCATCTACTTCCATCAAACCAGACTGATGCATTAGTTTCACAAAAACAATGTCAAATATCCCACAAGTCTTACATCTTGATTGCTCTATTTTTTATTTAAAAAAAAAAAAAAAAAAAAAAAAAAAAAGATGAGGTGTTCGTTTCTTATGTACATTAGCTATATTATATATCTTATATGCAGCACAAGATAATTTCTCTTCACTTAGTACCACTCAGGTAAACCAAAAGGTTAGACACTCAGAGTCTACATGACTCATAAGTTTGAGCTTTTAGTTGATATCTTCAAATTGTAGAACACAAAGTTTAGTTCCAGAGCTTCAGTGTTTCTTCATAAATCAAAATGGATGACAACTTCTTTTATTGCCTGTTGCAATGCAGCTTATGAAGCATAATACCACTTGGAATTTCACATTCCTGACACAGTGTATACAGAATGTACTGTAAATCACCTGTGCAAAGCCCTTGAGATAGAAAAATTGCAAGCAAGCATGCATGAGGAGCGGTATGTTTTTCAATTCCCTCATCACTCCAGAGGGATATTTCATTATGTTAGTTCAGGCAAAATAAAGACTAAGAGCTGAACTTCTAATTATTAACCAGTCCACCACAGAACACATAGAAAAGGCTGACCACATTGTGAGGACAGTGCTGGTGCAGCTTTGTTCTCTGAGCTCAACATTTTTTATCTGAAGGAGTCATTCAGGCTTCTTAAAACAGAGAAATTATGTAGCACTCAAGTTCTACATCCCTTGCTTGTCACAGTTGTGCCACCACTCACAACTTTCTTTGAGAAGGTTGAATTTCCTTGTGAAATGGTTATGATAGTTATGAGAGTGGGGGGTAACTGAATCCAGAGGTTTTTCAGCATTTGAAGGTGAATTAGCCATGTGAATTTCTCACTAACAGAAAAATTCACACATCTTTTATTTTAGAAAATGAATTAAATACAGATGTCAGCAACTCAAAACCCTTTTCAGGTATGTTACTCCTGAACTTATCCTTTCCCACTGAACAACCAGCTGCAGATCTGTATTTGGTTCTTTATTTTGAATCCATACTGTCTTTGATTATATATATTATGTGCAATATCTTCAGGTTATATAATCTTTTTGCTGTTAAGAGTATGGCCACCACTATGTCACAGTGTCTCTAGTTCTATTGTATGGGTTGGCTCACCATTACTGGTCTTTCAGAGAATTCCTATTTGAATGTCTTTTCCAAATTTGTTTAAAGCTGTTTTCTTCCTCTTTCAGATAAGCAAGGAGGTTGGTCCTAAGACGAAGATGCATCTTCTATACACTTTGTTTAATGTTTAAGCCTCACTTCTATCAGAGACTGCTTTTTCTGTCAGAGTGTGGTCAGTCACTGGAATGGCTGCCCAGGGAGGTGGTGGAGTCACCATCCCTGGCAGTGTTCAAGAGGCGTCTGGATGAGGAGCTACGAGATATGGTTTAGTGGCTTGTGGTAGCAACGTTTGGGAGGGCGGTTGGTTTAGATGATCTTCTAGGACCTTTCCAACCTTCTGAATCTATGATTCTATGATTCTCACAGTTATTTATGTTGCATGCACTATATAGTTTGCATTTACAGTTAAATAAATAAATAAACAAACAAGCAAATAAATAAATAAAAATGATGCTTTCTTTATATTTATGCTCCCTCATGATCTGGTATTGATACAGTTAAGCACTTTCTGATTTTTTGACTGTATGTAAGTTTTTTTCAATTGTAAAGAATTTATAAACACATTTACAGACTGCTCTCTTCCCTGTCTGAACAGCATGCCCTAATTTCTACAGTAAATATTAGGATATATGGGAAACTCCAAGGCAAATGACATCTCAAAACAGTGAAATATTATTTATTTCAGGTAGTTCAATGTGCCAGATTGATAAGTGCCTTATCTGCAGGGGAGGATCCTCATAGGCTAAAGACAGACAAATGACACAGACATACAGGGAAGACAGCTTATGAAATCAAGTCTTATTATTACTTATTTTATTATTATGAAAGTCACTGCATTATGGAGATATCGCAGTGTTAAAGCGTGTGACATAATGCTACTGCACAGAACACCCACATATAAGTTAACTTTTGGGTTGGAGAAATCTGAACTATAGTTTTATTTAGCAGGTTTTATTACTGCATGAGAATTTGGAAAAGCAATACATAAACTTATTAAACAGATTTTTGCCTAGTCTTTTTTCCCTGAGGTATGTTTTATCTTCAATATGTATGGGCTGCCCTCTAAGAGAATATAAAAATCTTCAGATCTTAATAGAAAATAAGCTAAGTGACTGCATGTATCTTCAGGCCTTTGCAGATGCTTTTTTTTAAAATTTAGGATACAAATTCAAGACTTTTCAGAGTATGATTGGAAAACTCCTGTAGAAAACTGTCTGGAATACTCCTCCCTCTCCCTTTGCTCTCCTTCTCCATCCCTTCCCTCCATCATGTTTCTCTACTACACCTATCTTCCACCAATCATTTGCTCTTCTTCATCATATTTTCTCATAGTTCCTGAAATTCCATTTAGATTTGTAAGCAGAAAATACCACCTTCCTTTCACCTGTATTCTTACAAATGTTTTTGTGAGTACATAGAATTGCTATCCCTGATCAATAAAAATGTTGCCTCCCAGGTGTGAGATTTATAAAAACCTTCTGAGTGACAGAAGCATTTTTGGGGACATTTATAGCAGTTTATTTCTATTTAAACTGCCTGATCTTATGCTTTCTGTGTGTGTGTGTGAAGTGTTGATCTCTTGGGGATGCTAAGTCATGTTCTCATCAGGGGTTAAATAGCCTATTTTCATTTAATGCAGGGAAATGTTGATTTATGCAAAGTCTGCTATTACTTCTGTCTTTAAGGAACTGACACTCTGGCACTAGGAACCTGTTTTTCTATACTCATGTATTTATAGATAGCTAAAATTAGATTGAAGATTGCTTATGACCAATGCTTTACTCTAATTGTGTTATAAACTAAAAGTTATGAAAGTTCTGCTACAGTTAATTTATAAAACAGTGTAAACATTGCAAGCCATTGACAACTGTGGTTAACGGAACCATATAAATGAAATTTAGGTGTAGAGTGATGGAATAAACTAAAAGTTATGAAAGTTCTGCTACAGTTAATTTATAAAACAGTGTAAACATTGCAAGCCATTGACAACTGTGGTTAACGGAACCATATAAATGAAATTTAGGTGTAGAGTGATGGAATAAGGGAGAGTATTAACAAAGAAAGCTTACTTCATTGGATCAATATGCTTTAAGTATCAAACTGAGCATCTGAGAGTTTAACTGAAGGAAAAACTTGTCTTTGCTAAAATCACTTTTCTAAAACCTTATTTTAAAAGATTGGTAAAAAGAAAGAAAAAAAATGTTCCATATTTTTTTCTGAATTGATATTACTTTGATTTAGAAATAAAATGAATGAGTTATCCAAAGAGATCTACGAAGCACTCAGTTTCATTTTGAAAGCTGCAGAAGCTTGCTCCCAGATCCTGCCTTTTCCTTGGACACATTCAGCAAATTCTGCAGTAGAAAGAGCACAAAGGACTAGTTTACATGAAGAAGAATCACATTCATAGAAAACTCCTGCTGCATCTGCATGTTAACCAGATACATACTGGTTTCTCTGAGTGGAGGTTTTCTGAATAGCATTTTATTAGAAGGTGTCAGAAGCACTTTTTTATATATATGTACAGAAGAGCATTTGTCTTAATTCTTTTAATGAATAAAATTCTATTCTGACATAGTAAAATATGTATTCATTATTTCTCCAAATTTTCACCAGAGAGGTTGGAAAGCTGAAGAGTTTAAGTATACAGGAATGGGCCCCACAATAATGTCAGAAATGAAACTTAAAAGATGTTATATTCCTCAACAAATGTCTTCCTTCTAGGTTAAAAGATCATCTTTTAGCAGATACCTTTACCAGTAGAACACACTAACTGTTAAAGATACTAAAATATTGGTGAGTTTTATGGTTCCTTCTCAGATTTATAACTTGCACAGTAAGAGGAAAGCAGTTTTAGGTAATTTTTACCACCAGTTTATTTTTAGACCACTAAGAGAAATTTTGCTGTGTCTGGAAACAATGCTTAGTAGACTGAAGGTTGCTGCATTGTTTCAACTTAGAGAAACAATATTTTTGCACTTTTTCATAGGAAGGAAGTCTCTGAAATTCTTCCCTTGTTATTAGTATTGCACTGGCACCGGCACTGAGCCATATTGTAGATTATATCACATGGGAGGTATCCAAATTTCCTGTTCCTAGTGAGAGGACATCTGGTTTGTAAATTTTATCATAGTGTGTCCCTTGGTGTAGCAACAGTACCCTAAATCAAGCAGACATAAACTCGCACTTGGAGATCAAATGTCCATTTGCAGTACTGTTAACTTCTAATTGGGTGTTAAAAGCCAAATAAATTGTTTTTGCAAGAACATATCACAGAATCATGAAACCACAGAATCAAAGAGTCCCAGAATACCAGAACTGCAGGGGATGTAGGTGGCCTCAAGAGATCATCAAGTCCAATTCCTTGCTAGAGCAGGTTCACTGCAATGTGTCTCACAGGTAGATGTCCAGACATTCACCTTTCTTCATACCTTCAAGACATCTTATATGTCTTGAATCGTAGAAGGAGAATCCACAACATTTATGGGCAGCCTATTCCAGTGTTCTGTCACTTTTACTTTAAAGTTCTTCTGCATGTTAGTATGGAACTTCCTATGATCATGTTTTGAGGCATTACTCCTCATCTTATCACTACACGCCACCGAGAAGAGCCTGACCTCATCCATTTGCCTTCCATCTCTCTTCAGATGTTCATAAACACCAGATCTCCTTTCAGTCTTCATTTCCCAAGGCTAAACAGACACATGTTACTGAGCCTACTGCTCTATATTACAGCAGTTGATATGGCTCCCTGTGCAATGGGCCTGAGAAAGCTAGGGCTGCATTTATGATCAAAACAGTATCTTCTCTGAAGCCAGATATTGTGATGTTTTTAAAGTGTTTGCTCAGGGTCTCTGAGATAAAGAAAGCGACTTCAAAAAATAATATTTTTAATGTATGAGTTTTGCTCCAAAATTAATGTTTCCTAATTTATGACATTGGCTCAAGCTGTCCGAGGTGGATTTTGGTGGTATATAAAGCTACTTCCTCCCCGCCACACACTGGTTTGTTTCTTTTTTATTTATCCTGATGCCTCATGAAGGATGTTTGCCCCATCAGGGAACCATGCTATTTAGATGACCAGCTAAGACCCAAGAAAAGGAAGAAAATACAACATCTGGATTTTTCTGTGTGAGGCAATGTGTATTTGCATGGACCTTGCAGAAGACCATTTTTCACTGCTAATAAAGATGCACTAAAATCCAATATAAAGCAAGCTTGCTCAGAAACTCAATGTGTTATAGCACATGAGCATAAAAGACAAAGTCATCAAACTAAACATTCACTATAAATTATTGATGAGCTTGTATTTATTGCACACAATTAACAGTTCCTACTTTATCCAGTAAGGTACTGTTACTGGTATATATGATGGCTAGGTAATTTACAGCCCACTTGACATTTTATGCTGTGCTTAAAAGCAGTGCTCACCTAATCAAACAGTGCATGGAGAAAATAAGTTTCAGAAATAGACCCAAAGAACATACACAACATATATTTGTTTTCCAGTGCTCCTGGGTTTATTTTTTTTCCAGGTAAAATAGCTGTTTGAAGGTGGCAACTATTATTATTGAACAATGAAAATTATTAAAGTGGGAGAGGAAGAGGGAAAGAGAGAGGGAGAAGGTGAGGAAGAAGAAGAATAATTGCCTTCATTCTTGTTCATCACTTCAAGATCCAGAAAATATGAAAATGTTCTAAATCTTCTAAAGAAATGAAATATTTTCTCTCTGCTCTTGTATTGCAAATAGAGCAGGCACAATGTGGCCTGTTGAATTTAGTCATGTTAATTAATTCTTTTTAGAATACAGCCAGAGTTTACCAGCAGTAGTAGACATTTAAAAAAATATATAGTTCAGTATCATTGCCTTAGTGCTTTTACACAGTAGACAAAGTAAATTGAACTTTCATTCAACAGTCCTACCAGCAAAATGACTCCTCATATTTTATAATAGTAACTAGTGGAAGCATTGGCTAACCTATTCTTTATTAAAATGTTCATTTTCCTTGTACTGCAATGCCCCCGGCCTTGGCATATTTCTTGTGAGCTGCTATTGGAAAATTCTCTCTGCTTGGCAGAAGTGGAGAATTTATTATGTGCCTCTGAGCAGCACTGAGGCAAACAGCAAAAGCTGTTATCCTTAGTGCACTTTTGCAAGGCTATCTGTTAAAATGTGCATCTGATCTGAAATTCCTGTTTGTGTTTCAATACTACTTCAGTGTTACTTTGCCAGGAAAAAAAGAAAAAATAAAAGCAGAAACAGCAACAGTCATCCACCCAGCATGGCTCTCAGGAGCTGCATAATGCCATAAAGTACAGATCAAATGATCCTTATCTGCAAGGCATTTTGAAATAAGTTAAAAAACAAGGATGAATTACCCTCTACCTTGTTAAACTAGGTTGTGATATGCAGCACAAACCCGGGCTTCCACTATTATGCTGACTTTGGATGGGACAGTTACTCGTGTTTCAGAAGTGATGATGGCCTCGATTTTGGAAAAATGTGCACAATTCAAGTCACTGTAAAAGGCACTCAGTGAAGGCAAATTCCCATAGGATGTCAGCTAAAAAGTTCTGCAGATGGGTCCTCAAGAGTAACTTCTTTAGAAACAGCATTTCTATAAATGCATTTTTCAATGACAGTAAACTTGCATCTTGGAGATATTTTAGTGTTTCTTATTTACTTACTTTCTTACGTTTATCACTTATGTGGAGATGAGAGAGTGTTGAGAAAGGTGAAGTTTCCTATAACTATCGAAATGAAGCGGTTACTGTCACACATTCAACTTCATAACTTCATTTATTTTAGCTAAAAAAGTTGTACATCTGTCCATTCAGTGTCAAGATTAAATAAGAAAATGTATCAGAAAAGCTACTGACACCTCATTACTTGGGCTAAGAATGGATTTTCTTAAATGTGGATGTGTATAGAGCAAGTCCACTGGGGACAGAAATCTCTGTAATCTCAGTGTCGATTTATTCAATCCACAGGCGTTATCCCTCTAATCTCAGGACCAACACCTAATACCGGTTTGATGGGTACCAGCTGAAACACATCTATTTTATTCATTTTTTGTAAAAGGTATTTATGTTAATCTGTGAGCCTCATGCTGCCTAACCTTTTAGAGATATCCTCTCTCCTTCAAGTAAGGAAAGTGTTCACCTCACTCAAGTAATATCTATCCAAGATTATCTGTTCTCAAAGATATTACTATATTTTGCACTATCTGAATTTGATCTTTCACTGTATTAGCTGTTATCTGAAAGCGTCAATCATATTCTTTACTCTATCAGAAGATTTAAATTTCTAATAGGATTTGTGACAAGACAGTAAAAATGAGCAGTAATGAGAGTACCATGGCCATTTTCAACACTTCATTCTAATAGTCCAATTGAGATTGTGGTCAGCAGAGATCATAATTGTTAGTACAGTATTTCTGCCTCCTTTTTCTTCTTTATATCTTCTTTGCGAATTCTGAAATTCTATCTCAGGAAACACAATTTTCATATCTCCTCAGCTTTTCCACAATAAACTAATAACATCTGAACTGCCCGAGTTACAGACCATCACTTTTCAAACTCATTAACATCACTACAAGCTGTAAGTGCAAAGATCTGGAAATATCTCTTAGAAAAAGCAAATACATTAAATGGTGGATAAACTTGCAGGCAAGTTGCAGAGACAATATGTTAAAGAACTCAATTGAGAAAAATTTCAGACTGCAAATAATTCCCCGCGATGTCACTTGTTTTTCTCCCAAAATGTACAGCAAAGAAGATAAAGCATGGTTACTGTTTTTCTACCTGGCAGATGGTTGTCAGTTAAGTTCAGTCTACAAGTAGATACTACGCCCACGTCAGGGTCAACTGTGCATCTGACTCCTAGCATGTTTTAAGGATGTCCATGCTCATCTAGTTATTGTAGAAAGAATTTTCTTGAGACAGATATTTCCAACCATTGGAAAACTAACAAACAAACAAACAAATAAATAAAATTTAAACCTGGATCCAAATGAGTTCATTGAAATGTGTTGAAATCCTCCCATTTAATTGAGCAGGGTGTGGTTGAGACTAAAAAAAATATTTTTATTTATTTGTTTACAATGAAAATCAAACCCAAAGCTTTTTTGGACACTTGAAATGTTAAATGATTTGTTCCAGCAATTAATGCAGTTCACTGACTGTCCAAATGACTTTCTAATGCTCCATTATACCTCTGAAAATGTGCTGGCTGATTTATCAGGATGTGAACCTTTGTTGACAGCTGTTGTCCTACCCTTAGTGCACAACTGTTTTTTTTATAAAGGTTTTCCTCATTCTGAATGATTATATGTCATAGTACCCTGGTTTTTGGTTGTGTATATCCTGATACGTGGAAGCTGTTATCTGGGCAAAATGTCTAATTTTCCAGTGACTAGACCTGACTGGAAAAACTTCTTCAGTGCCCATGCTTGTCTTGGTGACCAGGATGTGAAAATAACTTTAGTAAATGTGGTCAATATGTACTTTTTCCAAAAAATGGAAACTTAAAAGAATAGTGAAAAACTTCATAGAATTGTACAATAAGCCACATGCAGTTGCATGAGAAACATTTTGAACTGTGAATCACCTGTGTTAGTTTACTTATTTATTAAAAATTGTACATTGGCACATTTTTTTTTTTTTCTCCTCCATCTCTATCCCACCTTTGTAATGTTTCTGTTAAAGAGCAGTTTGATGTATAATGAGCTCATCTTCCTTGTTTTATATCTTGTTTTCTTCTTAAACCACTATTTCTAACTTAAACCACTTATTTCTTCTTAAACTACTATTTCAGTCATGCTGAGAATTATTTGATCACTCAAATAGCTATATCGAATTTACTTGAACTACTGAAGGAGCCTTTTCTTCTCAAAGGAAAAGCAAGGACTAGTTGAACCTATTCCTACAATAACATTCATACCTCTCAGAAACATCTCAAAATCTAGATGTAAGGAAAATAGAACACCATTTATGTTATTTTTTTTTGTTTAGTTTTTTTATTACTTATATGTCCTTAACACTTGAATAGATTCTCTCTCTCTCTTTTTTTTTTTTTTTTTTTTTTTTTTTTTTTTTTTTTTTCCCCAGATATTAAACTGTGAATGACCCACAGTTTTTTCCTGCTTATGTCTTCTTGTCTTCTCTCAATCTGTCAGCCATCTCCATCCTGTAAATATTTATCTTATCCCCTGCTTCACAGCAATACTCTGAGTGTCTGAATTTCTTTTGTACCTGTATTTATCTTTACTAAATAAACAAAAAAATAGTGTTATGCTTATCTTTGCTTTAATTGAAACAGACATAAAGATGGATGTGCTTATTTCAGTCTACTCCTTTGTTTTAGTTTTTCAGCCATTTTCATCTAGTGTCAGCATAACGTACAAAAAAGATTTGCTCTTTGATAAACAGTTGGACTTAACACAGGAGAAGAAATAAACAATAGATATGAGTGGAAAGAGGGTCACATTTATTATTCATTATTTTAGTTACTATGAAAAAATTTTTTTCAGTATGTATGATAAAGTGTCCCATTGTGTTAGAGTACCATAACTGTCAAAATCTAAGTGGCTATGATGGAGGGCATTTTTATATATAAAATGCATTCTTAATGTTTTTTCCAGATCAGAACTGAAAGAAAAAGTTATCCAAAAGCCTCCTTGAAGGGAAATACACGGAGTGAAAATATATAGAGAATATCTTCTGCCAGCAATCTTAAACAAATAATATTCCAAGCTGGTGCTAAATATGGAAAAGAAAAAAAAGGTGCTTTTCAAAAGTAACTCGTAGTTACTAAAATAAATAAATAAATAATAATAATAATTTAAAAAAAGGTAACTTGGATTTTGAGTTTTAAATTTTAAACTCCAGGGAGATTCTATGTCCATTGCAAAGACTTCTCTTTCACACACTCAAGATCATATGAATAATTTTATTAAGGCTGTTCAAAGATCAACCTATTGCAGCATCAATTGCACGTGCCTTCTCTTCCTCACTACTGGATATTTAGAGAAAAATTATACAATGTTCCAGTGTATTGCAAAACCAAAACTGTCTCTCTTCATGAATCGGTGTTGGCTCTGACCAATGACAGCACTATCTTTCAAGTGCTTTACAATAACTCCCAGGATGATTTCTCCATAATTTTTATAGGGACATGAGTAAGTCTTATAGGCTGCAAATACCAGGGCTTTCTTTTTGCCCTTCTTGAAAGCTGGGACATCATTTGCCAGCTTGCAGTCAATGGAAGATTACCAAGATCACTGAAAAATACTTGAGAGATCTCATTATTACACCAGTCAGATCTTCTGAACCCTGGAATGGAATGAATATCGTAAGGCCGCATAGACTTACATGTATCCAGCTGGAGACGCTGGTAGTTTGATATTGGCTGGGAGTTTAGTGCTGGCAACACAGTCCTCAAACTCAAGGCTCTTCCAGTTGTGCCAGAGGAGTTTCAGCTTGGATATTATGAAAAACTTTTTCTCTGAAAGAGTGGTTGGGCGCTGAGGTTGCTCAGGGAAGTGGTGGAGGTGTCTAAGGAAAAGGTAAATGTAGTACTTAGGAACATGGCTTAGTGGGCAATATTGGTGGTTAGTAGACAGTTGAATTGTATCATCTTAGAGGTCTTTTCCAAACTTAATGACACTATGATTCTATGATTCTAATATCCCTGCTCAACTGAAACAGCTTTCTACCTGCTCGTCTGTATTCTGACAGTGTGGAACTTTTGCTCACACTAACAAAACATTTCACAAGTGGCATAGCATTCTCATCAACTTTGGATAAATTTTATTTGCTTGTTTGTTTTTGAGGGTCACCACATTATTAAACAGACAATCATTCTGTCTACCAACATTACATAGGTTACTTTAAAAGCAATACCCCCTATTTATTTTCATAGAAGCTACAAGAAATATGAAGAGCAAAATAACATTATTTGATAGAACTAATTCTCAATTACAAAATACTCCTTTCCAGTATAGCCACCACCATAATTTCTGTAGTTTCAGGGATGATTATCTTGAACATCATGCTTATAAAAATCTATGTGGTTGTCCAGAACGTGGCTTATTGCCATTGCCACTGTTGAAACACATCACCCACCACCTCTGTGTGCTCACATCCACTGTGTGTCCTCCATAAATGTTCAGTGAACACCGCTGAATGTCAGTGGATGCCATTTTATTTATTTATGTATTTATTTTTCATGGAGGAATTCAGTTATATATCTTTGCTTCATATGCACTTCCAAGTCAGACACCATTGTGTCAGACTGCCTCCCTGCTGCCATCTATTTCATGTCAATAAATGTATCATAACACTAAAATCGATGGGAAAAAAATATGCCAATTTCATGAATAATTGCAGCCACACAGTTTCAATCTTTTATTATCATTATTATTGTAAGGCTTTCTAAGGTAAAATACATAGCTAAAATTTCACCCAAAGAGTCCTTTTCTTTCAATGTAATGATTTTTTTGTTAAAGATATATCATTAAGATCTGGGAAAAAGTAGAAATACTTTGCAGTGTTTTGAAAAATTTTATGTATTTGATTTGTCATTTGACCTTTAATTTTTAGTCTTTCACTAATTTTGATTAAACTTTCTTGAGAATGGGAAGCTCTCTAAACATGGAGAAAAGAAATAGAATAGAAAACAAGGTTTTAGTCCCTTCCGACCCCCTCCCCATTCCCTTTTTTTGTTTTGTTTTGTTTTTGTTTTGTTTTGTTTTAATAAGGAAACATGGAATTATAGTGAAGAGGTAATATGGCATATTAGCTACACATTTTTTAAATGTAGAAACTGGTGATTACACTCACATAGTATCAGCAAATAATAGCAGTATCTCTTTGTGGATAAAAAGCGCATGTAAATTCAACCAGCTAATACTACTTCACAAGACAAGTTTTCCTATGTTTTTGGAAAGCAACCATTCTTTAAAAAATGAGCAGTGTAACAATTTATATCTTTTTTATCATAATTTTACCACGTATTGTGTATTTTTTATTTATTTATTTATTTATTTTTTCATTTGTTTTGTCATAGACTGGTCCAATGCTGTCCTTGACTTTTTTTACTTTTGTTTTCCAGTGTGATATAGCTATGAAGGAAAATGTAATTCTTAGTACTGGACAGTTCATATTTGCAAATGAAAAACTGTCTCTCCTGATTAAGGCATGGCTTCCTCTAATGAATATTTCATTATATAATGCTGAAACATACACTCTTTGAGACAGGAGAAATTGCCATAGTAAGATCTTTGGTTGTCTGAACATATTAAATGTACATTTTTTAGAGGTTCCTTAAGAAGGAAAAAAGCATACTGACACAGGGAGGAAAGGAAGGTTTAGTTGTATGTATGATAAAAAGAATTTTGGTGTTTCAAGTAGAAAAATTTGAATGTATGCAAGTCAAATGTTGAATATTCAGTGCAGAAATACTATAGCAAATGGGTGAAGCTACCAATTACCTCAAGGTAACGTAAAAAAATTGTTACTGTGTAGTGTAATTCTTCCTCAAGTAAAAGGTTACAGAAATATCTTTCTTTAAGTAGACAGCCTTCTGGGTAATACATTTTAGAATCAATGCAGATTTTAGTTTGTAAAACAACTTAGAATAACATTATCTTAACTCTTCAAATATAATGCAGCAATATGTCTTCTTCACAAAATCAATAGCTTCTTCCGTTAATATGGTTTTCAAGACGAGCTACAAATGCCATGCTGTTACACTCCAAGACACTATTTCTTCCAACTGTGCAACTGTATGAACCCTTTTTTTTAATTATTTGTTGTGATAAGATTCTGACTTATCTAGGAGATGAGAGGTGGGTGTTGTCATGTGTCAATCAACATTACTGTGTGGACAATTTTATATATGAAAGCATTTCTTTGGAGCTGATTGCCTTTGGAAGAGAGTGCTCAGGACTGTTTACTGGTGGAAGATCTGGCCTGTGATCAAATAACTCCAACTTGTTATTGGAGACAAGGAGATGATATAATGTATCCTGTGAAGTCAAGCTACCAGTTGCTGTCTCCATGCTCCCTCTTATCTGCTGGCAAGACCAGAGAGATGGGAACAAGGAGGTCCTGCTGAGATCCAAAAGCCAGAAGTTGTCATTTGAGAAGGACCTGACTCGACCACTTTGGACTTACAAATAAATTTGTACTGCCATTGGAAAGAGTTGTTGTCATCCAAATAACCCCCAATAACCAAATACTACTGAGAATCAACATCTGACCAACAAGCAGTGCTGGAATCCATGGTGGTGACTATCTCTCTCTTGCTTCCTACAAAGACTCCTTTCTTTTATTTCCTGTCTTTTCTATTGCACATCTTTCCTTCTGCAACTCCCTAAATGAGTAGGATTTGTAATAGACTGGTTGGGCTAGCATTTGACCTGTTGTGTGTCTTAACCTCTCCATCAGGTATGCATATATTTAAAGAACCTCCTTTCCTTCCTATAAATTGGAGTGAGACAGCAACCTCTTCTTGAGATTGAATAGCTGGAAGGAGCAACTAAATTCAAATATTCTCAACCCATGTTCATTTTTTTCTAGTATGCTAATTATTTTTAATAAAATGTTTTCTTTCCTTAGAAGCGTTGCCTTTAATATTCAGGATATTCTTTGCTTCTATGCTTTTACTTTTACTGTCCTTTCTGACAAGGTTTTTTTGTTTGTTTGTTTTTTGTTTTTGTTTCTGTTTTTTAGGGGGAAAAAGGTATCAGATAACTCTCCTTGATGTCCTTGAAAGAATATGTAGAAGATACATTTTTGATTCTGTAGCCATGTTCACAAGACTTGGAATTGATGTTCTCTTATAGACAAGTCCTATAGACTAGCTGTCAAGTGAATTCGCATTTTGCCTCTTTATTAATAATCTAAAAATCTAAAAAATACCCCCTCCCCAGTTCTCATGTTACAAGGCATTTCCTCCAAGACTTGGTACTGGCAGAAAGACTTTGGTCTTACATCACTATGCTATGGGCCACTGACTATTTAACACAGAAAGAACTGATCAGAATGTAATGATTAGGGAGAGAAAAAACAAAACAAAACAGAACAAAAACTTATTTGCTTCATTCACCTACTTATGTATGCCTTCAAGGTTCCAATGGTCCAGGTAGCCCACCTCATCCATACTTCCTACGGGTCACCAAACACAGGAGTTGAAAATAAAATAATCATGAAACTGACATATGAAACTACATAAGAAGCCATACATAACAATACTTCATAAGATACTTACAGGAATTTCCATGTTATTTGATCTAGTGAGGGGTTTTGTTTGTTTGATTGATTTGTTTGTTGGTTTCTGTTTTTTAAGTTTGGTTTTTAATACTCCATTTTTAGTATTAGTTTGTTTTAAACTATATGCAAGTAGAATTTGAATTATATCTATAGGTTGCTCAACTTCACAGCACTGAAAAAGGTCAACAAAATATTGCTGCTGGCATACATTCTTTTATAATTAAAAAAAAAAAAAAGTGAAATTCTATCTGAAACATAAAGTATATTAAAAGCAAAACCACAGTCTTTGGAATACTGTCATTTAGAATTTCACACTAAACAGTTTCTATTAGAACACAAAAAGGCTGCAAGGTAATTAAAAAGAGCCAACAGAAAGAGTGTAATTATTTAGCAGTAAAAGCTAGATGAAAATCGATTAGGGTCTGCAAGAGAAAAAGGAACAATTATATTAAAAATGCAACATACAAACAAACAAACCCAAAACCACAACAACTAAGCAAAAAACAAATAAACAAACAAAAAAGCCATCTGATTGTTTTTCTTTTTTGTTTTGTTTGTTTGTTTGTTTGTTTTTGCTTTTTTGTATTGATTGGTTGATTTTCTCTAATGCCATTTTATGTGTCTTAAAAAAGAAAATGAAACATATATATTCTCAACTTTCCTTCCAATTTATGTTTAGCCTTTTAGTCCAGTTTTTCAAGATGTGATAAAATTCATTTTTTTGTCTTTAGCTAAGAAAGACTAGCTTTCCATTATCTGCTGATGGAGCTACCTTTAATTGTAACTGTTCAAACAATTTGTATGGAAAATAGTTTTCAGCATTAGCCTGAAGATTCATCTTCCTTACCTTTAGAAATTAAGAATTAGTAAAAGATGTCCAGTAGATTAATCCTATGATTAACTAAGATGTCATTAAATGTATCTGTGCTATGAGTACAAGAGCAAACATTATGGAACACTATGAACACTTGCAGTGCATATACTAGTTTTGTATCCTTATATGAGTGTCATAATTCTAGGTACATTTCCCAGGAGAACATGGATCTCTGTAGGCATGAACTTATTAAGAACAATCTGTACTGTACATCCATGACTGTTAACAATATCCACATATTCTTTAGAAATGCCATATTGCATACGATTAAATTTGATTTCCTTTTCCTTTTGCTAAACGCAAGACAATTTTGCCATTTTTCATTTTGTTTCAGAGTCAGTAAGCCCTTGACAGAAGATCATGGTTAGGTTATTATAATCATGTCTTAAAATAAATGAAAATAAATTAATTTCCAATATTGTTTTAATCATTACATATTTTATTTTCTTTAGTGAAATGATTATTTTTCTAGTATTAGTACACAAAACTAATTGCAAAAGAAACTCCTAGAAAAGGCTGCTTGATTCAAGAGAAAGTGACTGCATCATTCACTGTGAGCACATAAAAATCACTGCCTTTTAGCTATTTGGCTCTGCAATTTTAGAAATTTGTGCAATTTCTCTTTTATGAAGCTCTCTTATTTGATGAACTATTTCCAGTCAGATAGTCTAGAAATCCCATTTTAAATTGATTGGTGAGATTATTGCTTGACTCCAAAGATTAAATGAAAATTTATTTGAGACTAAGTTCACTTCTCAGTATTCAAAGCTAGTTTTCAAAGGAATGATGGAAATATCATTTGTTTTTCTACCAGCCCGAAATGCTGGGTGGAAGCTTAGCAAGTTCTGCTAGAAAATCCTCCCACTTCTTCTTTATCTTTCTTCATAATGTTTTATAGTTCATTTTGTCACAGCCTATTGGCAGGCATGGTAAGATCTAAGAAACTAAACCAGTAGTTATAAACAGTTATATTCACTGAGAAGTTCAGAGAATTACTCAAGTTTCTTTTTTTAAGAATCTGCAGAAGACAGGCCTTGATAACTAGAAACAAATCCTATAACTGGGGCATATTCTGACTGGGGTAGGATGAACAGAATGTAGGAATTAATATATTCTAAATAAATTCTAATCAGAGAACTTCATGTTTACTGTTACCATACCTTTAACTTTCCTTCTTTTGTCTTGAAGCTTGACATAACAATTTTTATTTCGTCTCTGGAGGAAAATGAAACCTATACTTTAGTTTCTTCTGTGTTTCAGGGTCCTTAGAACAATAGCTATGGCTTATTTGAAAGAGTGT
This sequence comes from Excalfactoria chinensis, assembly GCF_039878825.1. Lineage (NCBI taxonomy): Eukaryota > Metazoa > Chordata > Aves > Galliformes > Phasianidae > Excalfactoria > Excalfactoria chinensis. Next base: position 55,276,963 of record NC_092857.1, on the reverse strand, counting down.
TTTCTCTTCCAGTTTATGAACTGTAACAATTATGTTTTAATCCATTGTACAGAAGGAAGGAAAGGGTCAAATCACAAAGTAATTTAATACTTTTTCTTTGGATAATTTTTTTTTTTTTCTTCTAAGATAAAAACAATTTAATGAGATAATTATCATTGACATTCTTATTTCATTTCCGTAATTGTTATAAAGTATGCGTGAGCATGTAGGAGAATTAACCTTGAGAATATTACAATTTGCCAAAATTACTTAAATCTTCTTAAACTAAAAACTGTATCTGAGAAGTTGTTTTTGAATGATGTAACAAAGCAGAAGAAAAGAGACGGGCATATTGAGCTCAGCTCACCCAGCAGTAGTAGCAAACCACAAAATGAAGACAACAAACACTGTTAGGGTTATTCCACAGGGCTCAAATGTACAAATGTGCAAGTGACCTCTGATCATGGTCAGGTTATCAGGTAGCTGATTCACAGTTGCAATTCATCCTGCAACAAAGTCATTGGCAACTTTGGTTGCCCACACCTCTGGGAGTTAGGTGAAAGTGAGAGAGAGATCAGGCAGTGCTGGAGGAGATGGATGAGCTTTCCCAAAGAATATTCATGTAAGGCAGTGGTCACCAGGGGAAACTGGCTGAGTCTGGCTAAAGGTCAGGGCTTAGTGAAAAATGGATGGGAGAAGAGAGTCACAAATCTCTGATTTTAGCAATATTAACCTGAATTGTATTATGCTATTAATCTAAGTTCTGCAACATACTCTTTTTTAAATTCAGAATAACATACATCATCCCACAGTTACCAAAATTATGGCCACCTTCACTCCACAAAATTATGGCAATGTTTATCTCATCCCACAAAATAAATAAATAAATAAATAAAAGTAAAGATAAAAAAAATGTCATTGGCAGTGGTTGAAATGAAACAAAACAAAGCAAAACAAAAACAGCAAACAACCAACTACAGCATCTGAAGCATTTCTCACTGCAGAACTGTCTCTGATTCTGTTTCCTTATAAAGAAGAACAGGTACCAATCCTTGGCAAAAAGAAAACAACAAATGTTTGTTTTTTCTACTTCATTACTTTCATGTATTTTATTTCTGTTTACAAAATAGTGATTAATTTAAACATCTGCAAAATATAACACACCCTTTGGATTGCATCTTCAGACACTTCCATAAGGCCACAGACGTGCTCTGCTTTGGATGCAGCTGCTTCACACCATTTACCTGCATCTTCAGCATTTCTTTTCTCTATCTTTGCCCATCAGTTTCACAGAATCACCAGGGTTGGAAAAGACCTCCAAGATCATCCAGTCCAACCATCCACCAATCATCCATCATCCAGTCCAACCATCCATCACCAACAGTTCTCACTAAACCATGTCCCTCAACACAACATCCAGTCTTTCCTTTAACACCTCCAGAGTCAGTGACTCCACCACCTCCCTGGGAAGTCCATTCCAGTGCCTGACAACTCTTTCAGAGAAGCAGTATTTCCTAATGTCCAGTCTAAATCTCCCCTGGTGCAGCTTGAAAGCATTCCCTCCAGTCCTATCACTAGTTACACAAGAGAAGAGGCCGACTTCCAGCTCACTATAACCTCCCTTCAGGTAGAAGGAGAGAGCAATGAGGTCTCACCTGAGCCTCCTCTTCTCCAGACTGAACAATCCCAGCTCCCTCAGCTGCTCCTCATAAGGTCTGTGCTCCAGACCCCTCACCAGCTTTGTTGCCCTTCTTTGAAGATGCTCCAGAGCCCCAGTGTCTTTTTTGCAGTGAGGGGCTGTCATGGTTTTGTAATTTTTGCTATTGGTATTACACATCATGACATCATGTGGAGCACAAAGAGGACCTCACAGTCAGTGAGGGAAATATGTCATGAAAGTGATGCTCACTCTCTCTCCCACTGCCTGGCAGCAGGTGTGGGTGTGTTTCCAAGCCGTGGTGCTTTGAATTTCAAAGTAGGCTTCTTGGTCTTTGGAAACCTCTCTTTCTCTCTCTTATTTTACTTGATTTATTAGCCTTAATTTTAATTAGATTGTATTATATTGTGTTATTTTGCATTCCAATGTCATAGTAAAATAAGTCATACCTCCTTAGATCGTTGCTACTGCTCTGTTTGTTTCCTTGAGCCCAGCTCCCATCTCCCTGCCCCTTTCCCCTTTTTCCTTCCCATTTTTGGGGTCAGGGGGCCCACAGACCTACTGCACCCCCCGATCCCCCACCCATCATGGACATAGATCAATCTAGATAACTCTGTGACAGGGGATCAAAACTGGACACAATACTCAAGGTGCAGCCTTACTAGAGCTGAGTACAGGGGGACAATCTGCTCCTGTTCAATCTCTGTTCCTGCTGGCAATCCTGTTTCTAATGCAAGCCAAAATGCCATTGGCCTTCTTGGCCTTCTTGGGCATTCTGATGGCTCGTGTTCAGCCAAGCATCAACCAATACTTCCAGGTCCAGTTCCTCTACACAGTCTTCTAGCCACTCTGCCCCAAGCCTGTAGCATTACCTGGGGTTGCTGTGGCCAATGTGCAGGATCCAGCATTAGGTCTTGTAAAACCTCAACCCATTGGCTTCAGTCCAGATATCTAGCCCATCCAGATCCCCCTGTAGGGTGCCATTCCCCCCAGGCAGATTGACACTTCCAGCCAACTTAGTGCCATCTGCAAACTGCAGCACTGACCCCTGGGGAACACTACTCATGACCGGTCACCACACTCTGGGCCCAGCCTTCCAGCAAGTTCCTTATCCAGCCAAGAGTGTACCTGTCCAAGCCACGAGCTGCAAGCTTCTGCAAGAGAATACTGTGAGAAACAGTGTTAAAGGCTTTGCTGAAGTCTAGTAGACCACATCAACTGCCTTTCCCTCGTCCACCAGATGGGTCACTTGATCATAGAAGGAGATCAGGTTGGTCAAGCTGAACCTGCCCATAGTGAATCCATGCTAGCTAGGCCTGATCCCCTGCTTGTGCTGCACATGCCGTGTGATCTCCCTCAAGACAATCTGCCCCATAACCTTCTCTGGCACCAAGGTCAGGCTAAGAGGCCTGTAGTTCCCTGGGTCCTCCTTATGACCCTTCCTGAAGGTGGGAGTCACATTTGCAAGGCTCCAGTCTTCTGAGACCTCACCAGTCAATATGGAGCACTGATAGATAATAGAAAGAGGCTCAGCTACCACCTTCACCAGTTCCCTCAGCACTCTCAGGTGAATCTCATCCAACCCTGGTCTGATCTTTAATGACAGAAGGCATTCAGAACCTCTGCCTTTTCCTTATCCTCAGTGGTCACATTACTAGCCTCATCCAGTAAATAATAGTCTCCTTAGTCCTCTTACTGTTGATGCATTTGTAAAAGAGATTCTTGTTTCTTTTTACCCCCATGTCTAGTTTGAATTCAAGCTGGGTTTTGGCCATTCCAGTTTTCTCTCTACACATCTTAACAACTTCTCTGTACACTTTCTGACTCACCTGTCCCTTCTTCCACAGGAGATAGATTCTCTTTTTCTCCCAGAGCCTCAAGAATAGCTCCTTATTCATCCATGCTAGTCTTCTTCCCTGCAGGCTCATTTTGCAGCTCAGCCTGCTCCTGCACCTTTAAGACCTCCTTCTTGAAGAGCAACCAGCCCTCTTGGACCCCTTTACTCTCTAAAACTGAATCCCAGGGGACTTCCCCTACTAGTCTTCTGAAAATTCACCGTCCACCCTCCATAAGTCCAAGGTAGCAGTTTTGCTGCTCCCTCTCCTGGCTCCACCAAGAATCAAGAACTCTGCCATTTCATGGTCACTCTGTCCCTCATTGATAAATCAATAAAAATTTGATGTCAGTCTTTTATGATTTTTGCACTGACCCAAAGGCACTTCAGCGAGCAGTCTGAACAGTCCATTTTTCCAAGAGCAGTCAGTGAAAAGCACATAGGCTGACAATTTTTTAAATTTTATGGATATTGCTGATCTTACTTAATGCAGTTGTCATGTAAATGGTCTGTAGGCCAGATTTTAATTATCTGACATCTATAAAGATTTTATTAACAAGTTTTGAGAAAGTGAGTTCTGAAAACTTTGATGAGTAGTGTCTAGATGCTAAGAAGCATCTCATTCCAAGAGATTTAGAGCAAAAATATCTGTCTTTGCTAACAATAGCCAAATTTCTAATCCATTATTTGGGAATGCAAGGCATGATAATACTGAATAACTACTCAAGCTTATGACAACCTTTTTTTCCAGCAGAATCTTGTGTCTGCATGTTTCCAGTTCCTCCAGCTTCCTTCTTCATCTTCTCTGTGATGTTTTTGGTATAATAACAATGAGGAATGAGAATCCTTGCTCAGGACTGACAACAATCAAAGTGCCACCAAGACAGATAACAACCACAATATTGTCTGAAACTAGGTGCTCAAAGAACTGATTGTCAGTAAGAACTAACCTTTGTACAAATCATGGTATGTATAACCTCAAATACAGCAAATATACTTTTGGATGACTCTTGTTCTTGAAACTGTTAAGATAATTAAGGAGACAAACTCTACACAGTGTAAGAACTAAACTTATATTTGAAGATAGGACAGCCTTGAGGAAAATGTGGTTAATTAGCACGTCTAGACAGCCTGCAGCTAGGGATATCAGCACCATTTTTAATGATCAAATGTCAAGAAATAAAAAGAAGTATAAAAAGAGCCAAAATACTGGAGCATGCTAGCTCCATGGGTGATTATCTGGAACCCCAATTTGAGCAGTTTGCAGTAAATCAGTATCTCATCTCTGTGTATGAAATCTTACTGCACACCAGGTAACTAATCTGTTTTTTTGACAATAAACTAATAGCAGACATCTGGTTCAACAGGTACTATGTGCTAAACACTATGACTATGAGTCAGTCATCTTCCTCCATCAATAGTGACCAGCCCCATAGTCCCATGAACTGTCCTTAATATCAGCAGTTGCATATTAGCATCTCCCCTCAAGTAGGGTCTATTCTGAGACCACTTACACCTTGACATCAAGACACCATGCCAATACAGACATCTGGTAAATGACCAACAGTTTTAAGCTTTGCTAACTTCACTAAGATTGATTTAGCTAAGGCTAATCTTAGATTGAGTGAGCATATATAATCCCACAGATATAAACCGTTGACTAAGTCTGGATTGGATACAGCAGCACCCAGGCCCCTTACCTTCATGACTCAAGGAGCTTAGAGAGCATGGATATCTATTCTGAACCCCGAGACTCAACAGGAGAGTCTCATGAATTAGTTTAACACTACCCTTTATGTTGTAAATTATCAAGTGTATACTTCCATCTCAAATCTTGTTAGTTTCCTGTTTTCTTTGTTAAGTAACTATACCAGGTTGAAGTATGTGATCCTCCATCTCTACTTTGCCATAGCGAGACTATATTTGGTGTACTGTATCCCGCTGTGTCCTCAGTTCAAGATAGACAGGAAACTTTTAGAGAGTCTATTGGAGAGCCACAAAGACAATTTGGAGCATGGAGAATCTCCCTTATGAAGAAAGGCCTGGGACTGTTCAGCCTGAAGAAAAGAAGGAAGTGAGGGGATATTATCAGTGGTTAAAAGGGCAGGTATCAAGTGGACAGAGCCAGGATCTCTTCAGTAGTGTGTAGTGACAGGACAAGGGAACTGAGCAAAAAACTGGAACATGGGAAATTCCATCCGGACATGAGGGAGAACCTCTTTGTTCAGGGTGATAAAGCAGCAGAACAGGCTGCACAGAGAGGTTGTGGAGCCTCTTTCTCTGTAGACTTTGAAACCAACCTGGATGTTTTCCTGTGCAATCTGCTGTAGGGAACCTGCTTTAGCAGGGAGCTGGACTAGATGGTCTCCAGTGGTCTCTTCCAACCCCTACAATTCTGTGCATCTGTATTATTATATATAGAGTCTATCCATAAATACATTCCTGTGTCTCTCTTATGAGTGAAGCTTATAGTTTAATTCTTCTCATTCATGACAGATCTGAACCATGTTAACTGTCCTTAGAGATGAATATTCCATCATAAGAAGGAATTTTGCAAAATTTCTAGTAGGAACATGCTATTTAAAGGTTTATTTTCAGATTCTTTATCACTCTAATTTTACAAGGCATTCTAAACATTTACAGTGGAAATATGAAAACTGTCTTATTTCCAGACATGACAGAGGTATTCTACATTTTGTAAATAGTTATCATTTCTGAGGTGTGTTGGGGTGAGAGCAAAATTTTCCCCTACATTTTAACTGTAAAATCAAATCAGATATTCTAACTGCATGTTACATATGCTGCAGCAATAAAACACTTACATTAAAAATAAATAAATAAATGAAAATCCTTTGACTTGTTCAGCTATGATGCCTTGGAGAGAGATGGAATAAGCAATGACATTTTCTGAATTTTCTGGGACAACATGGGTCACACCTGACAATGCCAATAATAATCAAAATATTGTATTACTATATTTCTATATTTCTATATAGTTCTATAGTGTTGATTTAAAACTAAAAGGTTGCAAAAAAAAAAAAAAAAAAAAAAAAAAAAGGAGAGCTCTTCCTTGGAAAACCTTGTTTTCTGTGTGAGCGCATGACTTCATGTTAAGACAATATTGAGAGTGTCTGTGCATTTGTGTATCAGGATCGCAGTGCAATATGCAAAAGATGCAAAACTAAGGAAATAAAAAACTCCACTCTTCCCTGTCCTTGAAGTCAAACTGAATTGGACATTTTCTATGATTATATGCCACTATTCTTTCATTCTCAGACACAGAAATAAAAGAAACTGAAGATTTGCCATTGAGCTGATCATTGAAACTTACCATATTTCCTCAAGGCAACATTTTTGTTTAAAATTGCTATGGTCCCATGAAATTATCCCCAGCTAAATCATTTAAGATTTCATGGTCAAAAATTACAATACTGTCTTCCATTCTGAAGAAAACAGAAAACTAATGTGACAAGTAATAAATGCTTAAGAAAATGTAAACTCTATTTTTATAATAATTATTGGAAAAGCCCAGTGTTTATCACTATTTATTTTTGTGATACTTATTTTCTACCTATATATATGAAATAAAAGGATAAATGTCATGAAATTAATTTAGAAGTGAAAAAGAGAGACTCATTTTATCAGAAGCTGAAAGTTTGGTGGTGAAAGGTTATGAGGATAAAACATATATGGAACAAGCTACTATCAAAAATAATTAGCAAGATTAATTTGAATATTTTTTACTCCTTTTTTTACTTTTTTTACTTTTCATTTTATATATGTATATAATTCTATATATGTATATAATTATTTACATTTCCCAGAGAGATAATTGTATGATTGCTAGTTGTTCATGAATGAAAAATCTTTTTCACCTCCTTCTTAAATTCCTGATAAGAAGTTCCTTCACCTGTGAACATGGCAGAGATCTGCTCTCATATTTTACTCTTGATTGAAGTAAGGAACACATGCAAGATCTCTACTCTGGGTTCATGTCATGTTCATTTCTTGTCTTTAATTACTTTGGAAATTCAACAGTTCTGTAAGAGTATTTCAGAATGAGAAAATGCTTTAATGTTTTTTTATCACTAAGACTTAGCCAGCTTGAAAGATCAAATGAGTCATAATCTAGAATTCAGTAAAGGCTTTTCATTTCTTTCTTCTTTTAATGTAACAAGTAATGGAAATTGTGTGCATGTAGAGCTAGTGAAAAATATATTTGAAAAGAGTAAATATTCATTGAAGTAATATGATTATATGCAAATAATAATTTAAAACCAGTTGTTATTGAGAACTAATGTTAAAAAACATTGCTTTCCAGCATACTAATTTTTTTCCTTTAAAGTTAACTCTCGTCTACGGATTCATTACAAACCTCTTTTATTTATAATCAGTGTAAATTTTATAGCTTTGAAGACAATGTTTCTTACCTGAAACTTTGTCAGTTGTGAATTTGTATGTCAGGCATTCAGTGTTCACTTATCATCAGGGGAGCAGAGCTGTCAAAGTTATCTATGCTTAACATGATGTTATGATGTGGAATACTGATAGCAAAATTACAAAACTGCAAAACCATGACAGGGCAGTTCTGTGTGGAACAGAGGTTGGACTTCATGATCACTGGGGGTCCCTTCTGCTTTGGAATTTTCTTTGATTATTTGAGTGAAATGAGTGAAATGGCAATTGAGGGGTCTCAGCTGATGATGTGGAGAAATTTGAGTTGATTGCTACTTAACAATCTCTAAATTATCCATGTATGTATGCTTAAGACATTAAAGAAATTATAGCACTTTTATTCCTTAGAGTCAGAGAAGTTATCAGATTAACTGTCTCGATTACTTATTCATCAGAGCTGTATGTTGATAGAATCAGATTGGTTTGGATTGGAAGTAACCATAAAGACCATTTAGTTCCAACTCTCCTGCCATGAGCTGAGACACCTTCCACTAGACCATGTTGCCTAAAGCCCTGTCCAGCCTGGAGCTGACACCAAACTGGGAGGTAGTATCAATCTTCCTGAAGGTAAGGAGGCCCTTCAGAGGGATCTGGATATGCTGGATCACTGGGCTGTGGTGAATGGGATGAGGTTCAACAAGGGCAAGTACCAGGTCCTGCACTCTGCCCCAATAATCCCATACAGTGCTACAGGCTTGGGGTAGAGTGGCTGGATGACGATGAAGAGGAAAGGGACCTGGGGGTGCTGGTTGATGCTCAGCTGAACATGAGCCAACAGTGTGCCCAGGTGGCCAAGAGAGCCAACAGCATCCTAGCCTGTATTACTAATAGTGTGGCCAGCAGGAGCAGGGAGGTAATCATCCCTCTTTACTCAGCACTGGTGAGGCTGCACCTCAAGTACTGTGTTCAGTTTTGGACCCCTCATTACAAGGAAGACACTGAGGCCCTGGAATGTGTCCGTAGAAGGGCAACAAAACTGCTTCAGCACAAGTCTTATGAGGAGCAGCTGAGAGAGCTGGGATTGTTTAGTCTGGAGAAGAGGAGGCTCAGGGGAGACCTCATTACACTCTACGACTTCCTGAAGGGACGTTGCGATGAGGAGGGGTTTGGCCTCTCCTTCCAGGCAACAAACAGGACCCAAGGAAATGGACACAAGTTGTACCAGTAGAGGTTTAGATTTGACATAAGGAAAAACTTTTTCCCTCAGAGTGGTCAGGCACTGGAATGACTGCCCAGGGAGGTGGTGGAGTCACTGCCCCTGGCAGTGTTCAAGAGGCATCTGAGCTATGAGATATGATTTAGTAGTTGTGGTAGCAATGGTGATGGGAGGAAAGTTGGACTAGATATCTTGTAGGTCCTTTCCAACCCTGTGATTCTATCATTCTTTGAACACCGTTAAGGGTAGGGTATCAACAGCTTCTATGGGCAACAACTTTTCCAGTGCCCCAGCACCCTCACTGTACAAAATTTCTTCTTAATATCTAATCTAAACATAATTTATTTTCATTTAAATCTACTCTTTCTAGTCCTATCACTACATGCCATAATAAAGAGTCCCTCTCCAGCATTTTGTGCTGGAGGTTACCCACATAAATCTAGCATTGATCAGTAGTCAATTTCATATTCTTCTAAGAAGTTATTAAAAAACTGCTGCAGTACAAAGGAACAGATAGCACTCTGCACCGGAATGCACACTTTCAGTATGCAACATGATTTGAGCACGCTATCGAATCTTTTGAAAAGGCAAAATTACATCTTAGTACATACTGCAGGCTGATCAAATTTATGAGCAGCAATTATCTGGGATTATATATGGAAATACAGCTCAGTTATTCCTCTGGTAAAGTATGGCAAGGTACTGAGATAATCTAATTCTATTATGCATTTGATAGTCTATATAATTTATATATAGTTTTAGTAAATATCATTTCTCAAGTCTTAAAAAAGTGTAAGATTCACAGGGGAGATAACAGAATGGTGTAATTACAGATGAAAATTGGAAAGTTCTGCCAGATAATACTTTTTCCATGAAAGTCTTTAAAAATCCATGTTGAAACAGAGGTCTTGTTAATTGGCTTAAGAATTCTCCATTTATTACCGTTTTATCATTTGCCCAATGTCAAGGCCATTACAAATACCATAAAACACATATGAAATATGAATTACATTACATATGAAATATGTACATACACATTACATATGAAATGTAACCAGAAACTGTAGACATGATCCAAAACATAGGAAACTACACCACCCATGGCTACTGAGAGATCAGAACATTCAGAATCTTTCATGACATAAGAGAACATGGAGGCTTTGTATGACAAAAGTATGTTACAAAATGTCATAAATCTCCTTTGACCATCTTCTTCAAAACAAGAATTTTATTCCTCTCATTAGTTTACACTTTCTCTGATGCTAGGAAGTTGTTCTTCGGTTTCTTGTTTTGTTTCTACTCATGATACTTCAGAGTCCCTGAGATGAGGTGTTCAGCCAGCATCAAGGATATATGGTTCCCAGGCTCAACACATAGGCTGAAATCCCAGTTCTCAGGTCTCTCTCATAGGCTACTTACAGCCCCTTTGTCTGTCACTGAGAGTCATTTTGTGTCAGAACTTTTCTCGCTGCAGTTAGGTTATATCTGTAACAATTCATGCCACTAACAAGTTGCTATTGAGTTTTGGAAGATTTCTTGTTAGGCCAAAAGCGAGCTAAGCAGAAACGAGTTAATTTTTCTTTACACTTCATATACTAAGGAAATGAAAAGATCTGTCATAACAGCTGTCCAGTCACTTGAAAACTCCCTTTTGATAAGAGAGTGTCCCACACTAGACATTTACACAAAAATTAAAGCTATATACATATATAAATATAGCTATATTTTTTTGAAAATATATACCATGAAAATGGGATTCACAGACAATAGACAGTAGAAAATTGTCCCTGCTTACTGAAACAAATTATGTTTATGCGGGGGTTTTTTTATTGTTTTTTTTTTTCCTTGTTTAACTTAAAACAAATAAAAACAAAGTCACAACTTTTATATGATTCTTTGTGTGATCATGTAGCCACAATCACTTTCACCTGCATGATATATAGGCATATATATTCAATAGTCACATCCATAAGACTGTCTCGTTCCAATTTATAGGAGGGAGGTAAGGTTCTTTGATATTATACCCAGCGTGAGATTAAGAAACAACGGTTCAAATGTTGGTCCGACCAGTTTATTACAAATAATAATCAACTGAGAAGATGGGGAAAGGAGAGTGGCAACTACTGAGAATTAGGGTGATGGGGAGGGGAAAGTGGGTGATAGGAAAGGTAGGAAGAAAGCAAGAATTGAATAAAGATAGGATAGTCACCACCTGGATGCAGCAGCATCCTGGCAGACAGCATTTTGTTGGTCCGAGGCAAAAACGCAGGGAAGAGCAGCAGCAGTAGGGAGCAGCAGTAGAGTGGCTGGCCACAAGCAGCGTGGCCAGTCAGCACAGAGCAGGTGGTGGAGGAAGCAGCAGGGTCTAATGCAACAGTCTCAGGAGAGTCCGTTGGCAGCAGCAAAGCAGCAGTGAGGGATCTGAAGCCAAATACCTTTCTTGTTCCTCAGCTTGTGGGCATCTTTGTCAGCATGCAGGTATCAGGTCATGAGGAATCTGATGTCAGAAACCCCTTTTGTTCATGTTGTGAGGAATCTGATGTCAGAAAACCTTCCTGTTCACGTTGTGAGAAATCTGATGTCAGAAAACCTAACTTCATGGCTACTGATTCCTCTTTTATCCTCCTTTCTCCTGCCTACCTAACATTCTCTGATGCTTGGGTAACAGTCATGTGCAGCACCCCCTGAGATGGCCATCTTCCTCGAGATATGCCCACACAAAAGTCCACTTCACAGCCATTCATCTGCAGCTAATCTCTCTCCTGTTTTCCCTGGCCTTGTCCGTCTGTGTCCATCAAAGGATTTCTCAACCCTTGCCCAGGACTTGCTTGGACTTGTCCATCCTCAGCAAACTCTGAGGCAATAGTGCAAAAGCATGGCCTCTTACAAAGACTAAATTTCCAGTCTAAGTTTCAGTGGAAATTTTACTTTTGTCTGTACTTTTTTGTTCTCCAGGTTCAATAAGACAGATTCAAAGCTTCTTAGACTGAGTCTCACACTGTTGATATTTTGCTTCTGCCTTAGAAACCAGTAATACTAAATACAAGTATCCGTGAAATGCTTTTTGATGGACATAAAATATTCAGACTTGAAAATGTTCTTAATAATTGATGGCTTTTTACTGATCTGTAATACTATGCATTGCTATTTGCATGCTGGATGTTTATTGTATGGAATCACAGTTAGTTATCTTTGGATAATGCATCATTATAAACACAAATTTTTGTTTCCTTACCAGTAACACTTACTCAGAAACAAATTGTCACTTGTTTATGAAATCTGAATATTAATTTTTTGTGTGAATTAAGAAGTTTCATGGTAGTTTAGTTTATATTAGTTTTATCAGTGTACTGAGGAAGTCTCTAAAACTAAGCTTTTGAAATGAAGAACTTGCAATCAGAACAAAGGTTAATTTTCTACTTATTAAATAAGTTTATTAAAGATGCTTATCTTCTGTGTTTGCTGAATATTTTGATCATCTCAGTTTTCCATAAGGTAGTAAAAAAAGCAGAGTCCTGGTAGAAATGAGTCACTCTGGATATTTTCTTCTCTCAAACGTGAAGATTTTCTGAATTTACTTAATACAGACAACTCACTAAGAATTATTTTAAATTTATTTAAAATTTATTTTAAAAGGGAAGACTTCTATCAGGAAATACAAACAAACAGAAAAACAAAAAACAAAAAAAAAAAACATCTCCTGTTAAATCAACTAATAAGAAGTTTCAACTTCTAGTGTTCCAGACCTAAGGGAGTTTTTGAATTCTAGAGAAATTTCTCTTCCCCTTTCCAGCTTTTCAGTCAGTCTCCAATGCTATGTGTGACTATTCATCTACAAAAAAATCATAAAAGACAGGAGAAGGCTTTGTTGTCACAAAACCATAATTACTTTTCCTGTGTAAGGCCACAGATCAGGATTGAATACAGTTTCACTTTTACTGCAAACAAATAAAGCTTTTGTAAAATACTTGAGAAAGCTGAGAAAGGACTCTATGTTATTAATATTTTGACTGCTGGCTAAACAAATGCATCTGAAAATATAAAACCATGAAAAATATTCAGTATAGCTGTTTTCTGTTTCAGGCTCTTTCAGGAGCACTTGCCAAAGTGAGCAGACTGTTGCAATGACTCAAGCTGTGCCAAGAGAGCCTTAGGTTCAGCCATAGGAAGAATTTCTTCATGGAGTGGGTCAAACTTAAGAACAGGCTGCCAGGCAAGAGGTAGAGTTTCCATCACTGGGTGATACTTAACAGACATTAGATGTGGTCCTAACAGACATAGTTCAGTGTTGTTTTTCAGTAGGTCAGGTTAGTTTTTGGACTTTATGGTCTTATAGTCATTACAGATTCTATGATTCTATGGTATAACAAAACATATCACATTATATATTGGCTTAGACCACTGTGGCTACAATGACACATCACTTGTAAAATAGCTATATATTTTCTAAAGATGTAGACAGATTTCAATCAAATTCAGCTTTTTTTTTGTTTGTTTTGTTTTTGTTTTTGAACAATAGCCTACTGCAGATAAAACAAGAAGCTTTCTACAGCCAAGTCAGATGAAGAAAAAATAGTCTCTATTTAACCTCACAACTTTTGTTTATTGTGTAATAACACTGCACAACAACATATTGTCATTAACTTCTAAGAGAAATAATAATTTAAAAAAATATATTAAATTCACATAGCATGTAACTTGAATTGACACTGTAAAAGTATGAACATTGAAGGCTACCACACAAAACTTGTGAAGCCCAAACATTTTTCATTGCTCTATTATTAACCTAACAGGACTCACAAAATATTCTACACATTTCTGAAATGGCCTCCAGCCTTCATAATTACCTTCAGGTATTTCACATAAACAGTTTACAATATCACTGGAGATATAATAAATTGGAAAAGTTTAGGACGCATTACTTAACTATCTGGTAACAGGAAACAAAATTTGAGCAATTTGTGTAGAATTCATTAGTGATAGAAGGCAAAATTCTAATCTCCCTTCTGATTTCTTTAGTAGATATCATAAATATATATGGATTATTAAAGGAGGCCTACAGAAAAGATGGAGAGAGATTCTTCATCACGGAGTGTAGTGAGAGAACAAGGGTAATGGCTTTAAACTAAAATAGGGTAGATTTAGATTAGATATAAGGAAGAAATTATTCACTTTAAGGGTGGTGAGGTGGAACAGGCTGCATAGAAAAGCTTTGATTGCCTCACTTCTGGAGGAGCTCAGGGCCAAGTTGAATGGGATCATGGGTGATCTGATCTTCCCGCTGGCAACCCTGTCCACAGCAGGGGACTGGATCCTCAGCATCCCTTCCAAAACAAACCATATCATGCTAAGATTCTACAATTGTACAGTTAAGAAAACGGTATTCCTTTGAATTGAGGACCATATAAGTACAGGTTACAAAGACAACTAAAAGAATTAAAAAAGAATGTAGTAGCTTGAGTGATATTTGGTAAGATAGCAGCACAGGAACTAACTGATAACTAAGAAACAAGCAATCAATTCACCTTTGCATATCTTGTTATGCTGCTATAACACCATCCTCTTTGTTCCTAATAGCCCTTTATTACAATATGCTTGTCTGAAGGACAGCTGTGCTTATCACAAACTTTCCTTACCCCCTTGAAATTTCAGGTTAATTTTCCTCCTCACATACCCCATGTATTGAGAGTAGGCTAGTTGTAACCTTGAACCACAAAAAAGTACACAGCAGGTATAGAAGTATCATAAAGAGTATCACAGATAGTTTTGCATGTATAGCCATTGATGCATGCGTTACTTGGCACTAGAAAATCTAAGAGAATAATAAAGTGCCTGCTTTTAGTTTCCAAAGACAATGACATACAGAAAATGATTGATCACAATGGAGAGAACTGCATAATACAATGTCCTCCTGACTAGATGAATGCATTGAAAGTATGAGAAAGGCCAGCAGGTGATAGATAGCAAAATATATGTGGACTCACAACACAGGAACGTAAGAAAGAAAGCAAAAAGCCCATGTTATTTTCAGACTGTATACAGAAGGAACTTTAAGAGAACAGAAATTGTTCTGCAAAGGACTGGGTATTAACTCACCTAAATATTACCATAGATTTTTGCTACATTGTACGAGCGTAATGTACACATCGTCTCAAAATAGAAAATAATAATAATAATAATAATAAAAGGCATTGAAGAAAACACTGAATGGATAATAAAGAGGGGAGAGTCTAGAAACAACCAAACAGCTGTGGCAGTCTTGGTGATAGGTAGTACTGTAATAAAGAAACTTTGCAACATTTCTAAGAAGGATTTTGAAGAGACGGGTGTTTCTTTTATTTAAAAACAAAATGGAACCTACTCCAAGTGCCATGGGGAAACAAAATCTGTAAGGATATTTGACTACCATTAGCTATATGAAGGAACTTGTAGGGACTCAGATTTGGTATGTTACGAGATAGGCAGTGAGAAAATGGGAAAAAGTAGATAGTAGTAGTAATATGATGCTGTAGAATTACTCTCATTATCATAGAATCATAGATTGAATATGGTTGGAAGAGATGTGAAAGCCCACTCAGTTCCAACCCCCTGCTGTGTTTTAGTTACCACATCTCCCCCAGCTCAGTCTGCACAGGGCCACCTAACCTGGCCCCAAGCACCTGCAGGGATGGGGCACCCACAGCTCTTTGGGCAGCTGTGCCAATGCCTGGACTGAGCACTGACTTCTACAGCAATATTTAGACTTGTCATGTACTAGGTGGCAAATGCTAAAAACCATAACGATAAGGGAAAATAGAGAAATTCTACAGAAGGCACTATTTGTTCCTTCAAAAGAAGATGACAAGCAGGATCACAACTTTGTTTCATCCAGAAAGAAACAGGTCTGCATGACACAGAGAGATAATTTTTAATCAGTGTGAAAAGGATAGCTGAACTTGCTGGTAAATGAGGTTATCCTGTGATAATGAACAGAAGAGTAAGGGATAATAAATCAAGGAGAATACAAGCATCTCTCTCCAGATCAGATCACAGCTTGGGGAAGATGAGAACAAACTGAATTTTGATGAGAAAATTTTTGGTAGAGTGCAAAAAGCTTCCTGGAAAATTTCTGTGATGGCACTGATTTCTGACTTCATCGGTAACTGAGGGATAGAAATATGGACAGACATTTGTAGGTATATCTAATGATAAGACAACAAAAGGAGATGTAGTATTAATCTATACTTCAAGGTGTTCACTGTCTGTCTTTTAAAATTACTCACAGTCTTCCACTTTGAAGGAAAAACTTTCATTGCCTCAATAAATTATCATTTCTTACAGTTTTATGTAGTGCCTTTTTTTTTTTTTTTTTAAATTATTATTATTTTATTTTATTTTATTTTATTTTTGCAAACTGAGTGGCCCTGTGCCTTAGGAGCAACTGTTGATCTCCTTGAGACTTTTTGTGTCAGGTCTGACTTGGTGTCACTGGCAGGCTCCAAATGATTGAGAGAGAACTTCAGTAATGCTCTCTTCATAGTCTGCAGCCTCACATCTACCACATCTCTAAGGATATGAGTAAGTACCTCAGAATCTAGATTTCAGACTACTTCTGAGGACTGATAAACCAGTTTTCTGAGAAATTAAAAATCTGATAAGTAGTTCATTTCCTACCAAACTGGAATCCCCTGAGATACTAACTAGCTTTTGGGGTTTTCATATTTCCTTCCTTCCTTCCTTCCTTCCTTCCTTCCTTCCTTCCTTCCTTCCTTCCTTCCTTCCTTCCTTCCTTCCTTCCTTCCTTCCTTCCTTCCTTCCTTCCTGCCTGCCTGACTGCCTTCCTGCCTTCCTCTTTCTCTCTTTCTCTCTTTCTCTCTTTCTCTCTTTCTCTCTCTCTCTCTCTCTCTCTCTCTCTCTCTCTCTCTTTCTCTCTTTCTCTCTCTTTCTCTCTCTCTTTCTCTCTTTTATTTTAATAATAATTATTATTATTTTTTAAGGAAGGTATTTCAGAACGTATTTTAGAACACATTTGGAATATGTAATTTGGAATACACTTGGTTAAGGAAAATGTTGTTTGTTTCCAAATGCCTACAAGTAAGTACAATCTTTGACAACCATGAGTATCAGTTACAGGCCTGTTTTTGAAATGTAATCTCAGCTTATGTTTTTACTCTTTTTACAGAAATTTTCATAAAATACTTGCTCTAGTTTGTTTGCAGACAGTTCAAAATTAGATTTACATATAAATTTTGCAATGCTTGCTAGAGCTTTCATTGTATTTTCAGAAGGTTGCCCATTGTTTCATCTTTAAGCCAAATTTAAATAAATCTGTTGTTCTATATTACTTTTATTATTATTATTATTTATAATAATTACACAACTGAAGTGAATTGAAAGAAAGTTTGTGCTCTGACAGAAAATCAAGATATAAAATGATCCTTCCATGAAGATGTTTATTAACTGCTATGTTGAGACAGTCTGCATTTCATTTTTACAAGGAATAACTCAGCTGTATACCACTTCTCCTCTGAAACCTCATAGAAATATCTGCTGTGCCCACCCAGTACATTAGGCATCTGACCTTACCAAAAAGTCATGAAATGCTACTCTCCTTAACTGCTGCAGAAGCATAGAGTTCACTTCCAGCTATAATTTCACTTCATCAGACTGAGAAAAGTTTTCTTGCTTCAGGAAACAGCCCAGTGGTAGACTTGAAGAAGAAAACCTCACTGTCAGTGTGCATTTTTACCACTTCCTACACCACTCTGTATTCTTATTATGTATTCTTTTGACATTGTACTAAGGATGGAAAAAGACAGAGGGCAGGAAGGAACTAAAAGTTAATTCTGAGTTTTCTATGCTGGTATTGAATACTGGAAATTCTAAATTCTCCCATTTCTGGTCAAGAAAGGATGGAGTCTTCAGAAGACCACACAAATTTGTTTAATAATATCAGTTAGTAAAGAGAAAATAATAACCTTTTCTTTCTCTGTTTTGTTCATGTCTTGATGACAGTATTCATATTGAAAGCAACATTACAAAACCATGACAGCTGTGTAAGTCTATTATGCACTAAAGAAGTCATGTGCTGAAAAAAAAAAAAAAAGCAGATCAGATAATAAACACCAACTGCAGACAAGACACCTATTGCAAAACAGGGAACGGTGTTTTCCTTGACGTGTTTCTTCTGTACTACTTTTGTACCAAACTGTGTAATAATAAATAAATAAATACATACATACATAAATAAAGTACTTTCAAAAAAGTTAGTTTTAGGTGTATGTTCTCAACACTCAGAAATATGAGTGAAATTATATAAGACTTTAATAATAAGAGTAGTCCATTGTTTCAGCTAAGCTGCAGGTTAAACTCAAGCTCATTAATGGATTTGCCAGATAACACCAAAATCATCAAGAACACAAAAGGCATGTGACACAATTTCGTTTACCCAAAATATTAAAAAAATAGATAAAGAGGTGAAAAGATTCTTAGCTTTCTTCCAAGTAAGATTTCCAGGCAACTCCATGAACAAGTTTCTCACCCCTTCATTTGCAAGATGGGAATTTGCATCCCTCTACCAGGCATGCACATGTCTCCAGACATCTGTCCTTGGCTTTTAATTCTGCCTATGGCTTAAAACCTCACAGACCTCATGGTGCTTGGATGGCTCTGCAATCAACACCATGAGGTGTTCCATTAACATCTTTTTAATTGGGATATTTAATTATGCAGAATGATTTCACATTCTGGAGTCACAATTAAAAAGGTAGTGTAGAAGGTTTTCTTCAAAGCTAATGTTAAATGCGTAGTGCTAGCTACCAGCGGAGACAATTTGGTATGTGTTTATTTGACAACCATCTGTGCCGTTCTTTCACCCTGGGAAACAGGAGAAAACAGGTGAAGAGAGAAAAAGAAATCTGAGAATAATGCCAATGACATGTAAAATCTGTTTTGTTGTTGTTGTTTTTCTTTCTTTTCTTTTTTTTTTTCTTTTCCTCCTCTCTCTACTATTTGTTTTTTTATATTCCTTAGTCGATCACCAATTCCAATTTCACCCTACAGTAAATCATGTCTATACCTTACTGTGGTTTATCTTCCGCATGTCAGGAATGGAACACACCCTGTGTCTCTGCTATATGATCTGCTTTGCCACATCTCCTTTCATTGCAGGAAGGCATTTACAGAGGATTTGGTATATTCAGCTTTTTGATGACAGTAACAAATGTACAGTAACAGTAATTGTGAGTGATTAAAGCATGTTCAGTTCAGAAAAACTTTTTAAAAAGTAGCTGCTAAACTCTACTGAGTCTATGCTGAGCATGTAAAAGAGAATTTTCTTTTTTTCATTTTAAATATCTTAATATACTTTCCCATGGAGTTACTGAACTGACAAAATACATTTGAATTGTGGGAGACTCAGCAAAAGATGAACCTTTGAAATGTAGGTTTCTGTCTAATCAGAGATAACACTTTGAATCCAACGGGTTTAAACTCTAGTACAAAGCAAGCGTCACTTGCCCAGATCTTCTGTAGCATAAGAAAGCACATTTATGACAGTCCCACGATAGCTATAAAGACAGGGAAACTCCAGCACACATACTTCAAGTGCAAAAGCATATAAACAAGTGAAAAACATCTTTTAAAAAAAGCTTCTGAGTTTCATGTTTTGGTTCATGATTATAGCTTCAGTCAACACTGTTCTGTTCACGGGCAAGCTAAAGGCCACTACTGCAAATTTAACAGTGATATTGAAAACTATTACAAATTATATATAATTTTATACAATTATTTTAAATTATAAATAATTATTTATATTATAATAGAATATACAGTAGATATACTATTTATAATATATATTATATATACTTATTATATTATATATATTATATACGTATATATATAATATACGGTCGAAAACTTTCAAAAAGATAGAAAAAGAGTCTTCTCTGCAACACTAATATTCTTCAGAAATTGTTTTTGAGAAATATTCACGTATGAAAATAAATTAAAATAGCCTATGCTGAAATGACAAATATATTGTAGTAACACACAGGGACCTGATTTTTCTTTTTGTTTGCTAGAAAATACATTGGTTTAGGACACAATCTACAATAAAAATTGTTATATATTTCAGAGTAACAATTTTAGAATAACATTTTTATCGTTAGGTATGAAAATCCCAAAAGGTGTTTTCTTTCTCTGTTGTACAATTTCATTTTGATTTAAAAAAAAAAAAAAAAAAAAAATTAAAAAAAACTGGATGTTTCTCACATTTGCACAGAACTTCTTAACATTCTTAACAGGTTCAGGGAGTCAGCTTTTGAAAAACAAAAAGAGCTGCTTGTCATCGTGGTTCATGCACTGAGTGCATGACTTCTTAAACTGCGGGCATGTTCACGTGCATTATCATAGCATCCAGGACACTGGAGGTAGGATGTGGTGTGATGTGGTCTGCTTATCCCATGCAAATAACTTACACACAAATTTTCTGTGCTTTAACAAAGTAAATCTTGCAAGAGAACCACCTGAGGACTCACACACCTGAGCTAACTGTGGAAATGTACATGGCAGCGAAAGCCACTAAACTGCAACACTATCCAGAATGGACAGTTTCCCCTTCTTTAAAGGCTCCTGCTCTCCCCATTAACTGCTGAGAAACACAAGCACTTATTTCACACAGGTTGCTTCATTCCATACATAAAAGTAAATGGACTTTAGATACTTAGATTAGATGGTCTGGATCCTGTTACTCCTTTAATATTTCCATATGATTTGTACCTACAAGACCACCTTTCTTTTTCTACAGCTTGTGGTTTTATGTGCCTAGTGTGGTAAGTAGATGCTGTAAAGGATAAAAGTTAACAAGTTGCAGTATCTTTGGCTGCTTTTTCACAGTCAGGTTCATGCTTTTGGGAAGCAGGTTGTTTTATAGTGCAGTATGTACCAGTAATGAAAACTGTATTTTCTTGGTGTGCACTTTCCTGCCCCAAAACACTTAGCTCTAGAGAAGGGGCCAACAGGATAATGTCTCCTAGAATTGCACTTTACTCAGGAAATCTGTTTAAAAGATATAACTCATCCCTGTAGGAAATAACTTTGTAAAAGGCCTCTGAAATGCGAGTAAAATTGTTTTCCTAATGGGACTACATAAATAATGGCACTGCAGGTGGGCTAACACACATGCAGAACAGGACTGGCACTAAAACTGAATGAAATACTGTGGAGGCTGACTGCTACCTTTTGTACTCATTCACAAGATGGATTGGTGAATTAAAATCTCATTACCTGGGTTACATTATGTAGCCTTGTTATGTGTAATTATCAAAGTCAATTTGCTGCAATGACTTGATGATCAAATCTTATGAGAACTTCTTAAAAAAATACCATGTTACTGTTAAAAGTATCATATTTTCTGAAATTGCAAACCATGTGCAATTTACTGGTGTTGTCAGGCTATTTTTTAAAAAATGTTTATCCTTCATTTTCCTGAAATGCACTCATAACTCAAATCTTACCTTTTGTGACCAAATTAAAAGCAAAGTGGGAGATGCATCTTTTTAATTTTGTCTTAACTCAAAGTCTTGTCTAAAACATCTACAATCAAGGCAAGTCAATGGGAAGAAAAAGATGTGCCTGAAATCTGAATTTTATTTATACCAAGTCTGAGGATGTCTCACTCCAATTTATAGGAGGGAGAGGAAGTTCTTTGATATATGTTTACCCAGTGTGAGATTAAGAAACAGTGGTTCAAATGTTGGTCTGACCAGTTTATTACAAATCTTAATCAGGGAGATGGGGGAGGGGAGGATTGACAATTTAGGGTGATGGGGAAGGGAACGTGGGTAATTGAAAAGATAGAAAGAGGCAGGAATTGCATAAAGCTGGGATAGTCACCACCAGGATCCAACAGTGGTCCTGTTGTGAGATGTTCCGGCAGCAGTGTGGCTGGCCTTGGGCAGCAGATTTGTAGCAGGGTAAGTCCAAGACGGAAGCAGCAGGACTCAAGTATTAGACCCAACAGAGTCCATCAGCAAGCAGGACTTCCATAAGGAGGGATCTGATGGCAGACACCTTCTTGTTCTTTAGCATACAGGCATCATATAGTGAGGGATCTGATGTCACAAACCTTGTTCTTCAGCATGCAGGGCTCAGATTGTGAGGAATCTGTTGTCAGAAAATGTGACTCATGGTTGCCGATCCCTCTTTTATCCTCCTCTCCTGCCTATGTGACATCCCTGAGTGCCCCCCTGAGATGGCCATCTTCCTTGAGATAAGCCCACAAAAAAGACTGCTTCCCGGACATTCATCTGCAGCTTATCCATCTCTGGTTGCCCCTGGTCTTGTCCATCTGCGTCCATCAGACAAAGAATTTCTCAACCCTTGACCAGGACTTGCTTGGACTTGTTCATATGTGTCCTTCAGCAAGTTTTGAGGCAATGCTATGGAAGAGCAGTCTCTTATAGAGGGTCTTTAGAATTATGAGGAAATCCATGGGCCTTCATAAAACTGAGATAAAAGACTTTCTTTTTCAAAGCTGTAAAATCTACATTGGTATAAGAATAATGTCAGATCTGAATAATGTCAGAACTGAATCCGAGCAGTGTTAGAGAAAAACTGTTTTTTCAGTATCATCACTGTTTCAGAAAATGAAATCCGTTGTGGTTAGAAATGCATGTGCTGTTGGAAATGGCTTATTCAAACTCAACATACTTCATAATAAGAACCTTAGAGTTACTTTCCCCTTAACCTATAAAATATACTATTACTAGAACTATTCTAACAAATAATAGAAATTTTAGATAATACATTCCCATCTATCTGTCTCGAAGATATTTTACAATCAGCAAAAAGCTGTTAGACTTCAGGTAAACACTTGATTAGGTACAAATCCTACTATCTGTGAGTGCTCAGAACTGAAAGTACAAAATGAACTAACTCAGTTCTCAGAGACCCCACTTCTAGCTTCACAGCAGGCAGAAGAATTGGAAGGCAGGTGAATCCCTGGTGAGGTCTGCTTTCTGCTCCCACCAGAAAACAACCTCTCATACTCGAACTGGATGGGAACACTGCTTTGGTTCTAGCACTTCTCTTTGCGTTTAGAGAAGCTACTTTGCCAGTATTGCATTCATTACTTTTTAAAGGGCTTTCTGAAACTATGACTGTGACAGGTATTTTACATAAAAAAATAAGTCCCTTCTATTTTTTTCTCATAGATCTTCATTAGGAATTACTGAAGCATAGCAAAGGAGAGTACGATTGACATTGATAGCCGTCTGCACTAAAAAGTTAGTGGAGATAATTATCTTGTCTTTGTCACTCTAGTCAGTAGTTTAATTTGCAGTTCACAAGCTGAAGACAAAGGCATGGGATATACTGTTATTTAAGAATTAAATTCCACAACCCTCATTCAGAGTGAAGGCTGCTTTATTTTTCAGATAGTCCCTTATTATGACTCCTGGACTTTCTTCACTGCTCTAAGTGAATGCACTGGTGCATTCATATGCAGCAGCCTAACAAAATCTGTGGAAAATTTTGATAGGTTTGCTAGGGAAGCAGGCTTCTCTGGGATAGTAACTTGTGATGTTGGACTTTGTATAAGCGCACATTGCATTCTTCTATTTCTCACCCTGAGGTATGACAGAAGGATGCAAAATCATAGACAGTGATGCTCCTAGGAGTTCTCAGAGAAAAAGGAAAAGAGTAGAAATATTTCCTTTGAGGGTGGTGATTCCCATACTGTTAGTAGGAAACAGCTGGACAATATTTGTTCCTAGGACTGGTTGCCCCCAGACCTCATGCTGCAGATGGATACACTAACTGTCCCTTGCCTATTGGGAGTTTCACAAAAGGTTTAGGTCAATGGATGAGGTTATTTAAATATGAAGAGAAAATAGGCATGTGAGAGAAAGGACACAATTCTGTTCGTAAGCAAGCTTACATCATCACCCTCTGTATCTCTGCCAGACACCTTTCTTCTGCTGTTCCTCTTCACTGCTTTATTTGCTTCAGAAATCAGTATTATTTTTAAATTCCTTCCATTTATTTTTAAAAGTAATACTGACTGTTGACTTAGAATCTGAGCAAAGTAAGTCTATATACCACTATGTAGTTACCCACCATCCTTGTCATGCAAGGAACAAGGATTTGCACTCACAAACAACTAGATTCAGATAAAAACACTGCTTTTGTGCAGACACAACTGAAACAGAACAGAAAGAGGACAGCACACCTAAGACTTGAACTATTAGATTCATGTTATTAACTCTTAGACTATTTTATTAATATTTGTGGCAGCAGCACAAAACTATAATTTCAACTTACAGCTGTAATTAAGTTGTTTATGGACATACTAACATAACACATTACCACTGCCTCCAGTTCCCAGTTAAAATTAGTGTTGTTTTATTTTAGCCACTAACCATATATACACCTTACTTTTACAAAAAAAAGAAAAAAAGAAAAATGTGAACTGTATTGCAATGAATTTATTAACAATGGTTGCAAGAATAGCTGTACTAATATTGAATTACAATACTCATATTTAACATTTCTTATTAAGTGATGAGACTTGCACTGAATGGAAACACACATAAAATAAAATACCCCAGAAACTTTTCTTGCATAACAAGAACAAAATGCGAAAGGAACGAAATAAAAAGTTTCCATGAGATGCTGCTGTCATGTAGTACACTGCTACAGCAGTGTAGTCTGTGGAAGCAGTGGTTTATCCAAGACTGAATTGGTTTAAAATGAGACCTGTTGGTTTCCTATGATGTGAATATATTCTCTTTAAAATAGAAATTATATAACTCTTTGCTGTGTGCAATTCATTAAAGAAACAATGAGCAGCATGTTTTGCAACTAAAGTTCTTTACAATACCAATTATCGTTCTATGTAGTGTAAGACAAATGTTACCTTATAGAATAAAAAGAGTATAGCCAGTAGGTGGAGGGAGGTGATCCCCTCTACTCTGCCCTGTGAGGCCACATCTGGAGTACTGTGTCCACTTCTGGGCTCCTCAGTTGGAGAAACACAGGGAACTGCTGGA
Organism: Excalfactoria chinensis; assembly: GCF_039878825.1. Classification (NCBI taxonomy): domain Eukaryota; kingdom Metazoa; phylum Chordata; class Aves; order Galliformes; family Phasianidae; genus Excalfactoria; species Excalfactoria chinensis. Next base: position 55,251,854 of record NC_092857.1, on the reverse strand, counting down.
GAGTGGAGTGTAGTGGAGGGCCACAAAGATGATTAAGGGCCTGGAATCTCCCATCTTCATCTCCCTTATGAATAAAGGCTGAGAAACCTGGGTCTGTTGAGCCTGGAGAAGACTGAGAGGGTATAATATCAGTGCTTACAAATATCTAAGGGGTAGGCATCAAGAGGGTGGAACCAGGCTCTTTTTGGTGGTGCCCAGCAAGAAAACAAGGGGGAACAATCAATAACAGGAAATTCCATCTGAACACAAAAAAGAACTTCTTTACTGTGAGGGTGACGATGCTCTGGAACAATCTGCCCACAGAGGTTGAGAAGCGTCCTTCTCTGGAATTATTCAGTCTTGCTTGGACACTTCCCTATGCAGCCTCTGTAGGGAACCTGCTTTAGCAGGTGATTGGACTAGATGATCTCCAGTGGTCCTTTCCAACCCCTACAATTCTGTGATTCTGCAACAATTGTCTTGTTATGTATGTTATTTATGGTTCAGGAATGTTGAACAACTTGCATAAAGATTTCTAAGGACTTGGAAATATCCTCTTAGAATAACTCAGAGGTTCAATCTGCTGAGTATACCTGATGGTCAAAATTTTAAGTGCTTATCTCTCTGTCATTTTCCCCACATGATCTTTCTGAACTTCTAGTTTGTTCTAGATGTTTTGCTTTTTATCTCAAGTATTTCCACCACTTAGCTTTCAGATACCAAAGTCTTAGAGGTTGAGGGATACATGCACGTATAATATTAAGGATAAATTAGCTTGTATCTGAAACCCGCTTTTGTTAAGACATAATTTCAGTTTTCATGTACTAGATTTCTCAGTATAATTCATATAAATTGATACAGGCTCTCCAAAAACAGTCCTGTAAAAACAATATGCCCATTTCATTCCAATAGTCATTCTATTTTAAGAGGTAAATCAGATTTGATTGTTTAAAATAAACAATGAAAAGAGATGTCGTTTCCATTACCGCCTCCATCTTTATCAAGCATAAGGATACATATAAAATTCTGACTGAATAGCTTTTGTCAATCTACTAAGAAAAAGCTGGAGATTAAATGACAACATTCAATCTGGAATATTCCACACTCCTCAAAGGCAGTTATTTGATTTCCTACTCAACTTTCCACCCAGTGTTCTGGGTGATCGATTGCATGTTTCCAAAAGACACTTTTTAAAGTACCGTCATTTAGTTTTGTGGTGCTCAGATGTTTTTGTCTCGGCATGCATGTGTGTGTAAGCTTTAAAATATTTCACAGAAACCTCATTTAAAAAATAAAATAAATAAATAAAAAGCATTTTGAAAATAATTCAGGGAGCCTTATAGTTCAGCAGCTAACCTCTGATACAGATATCAAATAACGAATAGGGTACTGCTGTGACTGCAGATGTGGCTGACTGTAAGTCTAGCAACATTTTACAGTAAGGAAGATTAGACATTATGCAGCATAGTTTCCCATCTTTCTGTGCTTTCTGAGATCATGGTGTTGTTCTGATATTACTTCTTGCTTGTATGCACTGCATAATGACTCAAAGTATGCATGAGAATAATAAATTAGTATCCGATTTACATTCCCACTAACTGAAGTTTGGTTTCCCAAACATAAAAAGTTTCAAGCTTTGTTCTTTCCTTCTGTGTTAGTGACCATTGAAATACATTCTTTAGAGAGTGCAAAGTGGATGAGGCACTGCAACATGTTTCATTTTCTTTTGGTATTCATCTGTAAGGACAACTGTGAACTTGTTCCATGTGAGGAGTAGAAAAACCCTGCTGAGATTTGTTATCAGTGGACCTCCTAACAGGCTTCCTACTATGTTTCCTTGCCAAAATAGTAAATGCAGCTGATTTCCACAAGAGCCCATCCAGAGCAAAATCACAGCTTTTCAAGAGTGTATTCATAATGAATTCTCCTGTACCAAAGGTTGAGTGCGGAGTTGGTTGGAGCCAGGTTCCCAGTACGCAGGTGCAGTAATTTCACACCAAAGCTTCACCACTTTGTTTTATCACTCTGCTCCTTAAAGAAAAAGGGAGAAAATACAACGAGGGGAAAAACAAACAAACAAACAAACAAACAAACAAACAAACAAACAAAACAAAAACAAAAAAAACGACAGGGAGATCACTTACCAGTTACTGTTATGGACCAAACACTCAGCAAACAGTAATTTATTGTCTTTTTCTAACAGATTAAAGGCTGAAATACGGAAAATAAAGCCATCGTTTACCCATTTACCCTCTTCTACCCCATCTACTTCCTCCCCCTGAGTTGCACAACGCAACGGGGAATAGGGCCTGCTGTCCCTGCCGCTTCCCCACGGTCACTCACTGTCCTCGCTCCTCCCATAGATGCCGTTGTTTCCGAACTGATCCCATGCGGGAGTCTCACAAGCTGCAGCTCTCCAGGCTCTTAGCGTAGCTCCGTACTGTATGGCGGATGCTGCTCCAGCACTGACCCCAGGAGCAGCAGCTCCCTTTTGCCTGCTCTTCTTGGGCTGCAGCTGAGGCAAACAGACGAACACAAAATATGCTCAAATCCTATCCAAAACCTGATTTCCACCTTGCAGAGTAATGTATATGTTAAGACCTTGATGACTCTTTATCATTATATGTGTATATAGGGACAGGCAGCTCTGCTATTAAGACGGTTATCAGTACAGACACAGACACACACAGACACACACATACAGACACACAGATATTGGTCATTCCCTATGAATGGAAATCAAATATTCCCAGTGTTAGGTATATCTTGTGTAACCATTTGAGAAAAACAACCCAATTTGCTTTGCATTTGTCTTAAATTAAAGTTAGTCCTGGAAAATTGATGAGGAAAAAATCACATATATAAAACACACACACGCATGCATATATAAGCATGTGTATCTGTATCTATATATCTATTTTATTTTATTTTATTTTATTTTATTTTATTTTATTTTATTTTATTTTATTTTATTTTATTTTATTTTATTTTATTTTATTTTATTTTTTAATAAGGGAAAATAACCCCATACTAACAGGCGTAAGTTAATACAGTGAATATTTACATTCATGGTCAGGCATTTTTCTTGATTTCTTTGCTACTCTGTCTCCTTCTTTTGTAGGTGATGTTTATGTCATATGGGAGTAGAAATGGGAATATTAGTCCCACAGGATGAGGTTTTCTGATCAGACAAATATTTTTAAAATTATGCACAGTAACAAGTAAAAAACAAACGTATATTTGTGTACCTGACTTCCAAGGGATTGCAAAATATAAGAAAAGGAATAAGGCTGGGCATTTGTTGTCATTTTTAATCAAACAGTAAGAGATGAAAATCGGGTTATTCTTGTTTCAAGTAATTGTTATTACCTAAGGAAAGAAGACATTACTAGACCATATAAATGTTTCACATTGCCACACAGATGCCTAGGGGGAGTGAATAAGAAAGATAAGGAAATTAGTTTTTATAACGACAATATCCGTATTTTGATGTAGTTTTTTTTTGCTTGGCTGGAATTCGAATAGCCAGCAGAAAAATTTTTTGTTCAGTGATCTGTACTAACAGCACCATTCTTTTTTTCTTTTTCTGAAATTACCTTTTGGGCATTTTACTTAGTTTCAGCAATCACCTAAAAAGAGCACAAAACCAGGGGGAAATTTTAACAAAGGAACAAGTACTGGCGGCTGATCATTGGCTGCGATGACAGAATTGCTGGATGCTCACTTGCTATCACCTGATATTTGAGTTTGCAGTAAATATGAACCTAGATTTCTTCTTAGGAGGAAGTAAAAATGCTTTGATTTTAAAGCCTCAAATTTTCCTCACAGCATGTTGAGCAGAACACCTGTTTCTGCACTGCAAGTTAGTGAAATATCAAAAGAAGGCAAGTGCACCTTTATAGCATTTCATTTATTCCATACACCAGAGAAACAAGGCAAGATAATTCTTAGGTTTTGCTTTTTTGTGATAGACACCATTCATACACCTTCTCAGGAACACTGTCAGAACAAAGAGACAGATGCATTGGGTCAAAATTATATATATATATATATATATCTTCATGGTCCTCAATCAATTTAAGAAAATATCTCCATTAAATGACCTTGTCATTATGGAATTAAAATATATTTAAATGCAATTTTACAATAATGAAACAGCATGAAACAGTTTTAAGTTACTTAGGAGACGTGGGCCAGCTAAGCCATAAAAAGTCAGAAAAATTTGAAGTAGTACCCTTATTGGTAGATATATGTCACATTTAATATATTTTCCTCTTTTGTAAAAATAATTCCTTTATAAGATCTTTAGACCAGCAGGTGTTTAGCACACATTAGGCTTTTATTGCTTGGCTTTTGTCCCGTTACGGAGTTTTAGAAGAGACTAACACAAACTTAAGAGAGTCACCTTCAAGGTTGACAGGTATAAACATTAACTTTCCTGGAAAACAACCTTTTTTTTTTTTTTTTTTTTTTTTTCCCCCTCCCAGGTATGACATACTGATGGAGAAAAAATAAGCATTTATCATTCTCAAAGGACATTCTGCTTGATGGGGGATGAATGTCTTGGCAGAGTACCTGGAATTCATCTTTTGATCAGCAAGGAAGGTTTCCTGTTTGTGTTGTTAGGAGATGGGAGATTGTGGGGCCTGTTAACCACAGCAAACGATGCATAAAATAAAACTGCTTCAGCACAACCAGAAATTGCAGCGATGTTCCTTAAGTAGATTAAAGCCCTTCGCAGTGTCCCCATGTAGTCTTGTGATTGAACTTGGAAAGTTTGTCCCTTGGAATGTGAACTTGGAAGGAGTCATATCTTACAAGATGCCTTGTATTCCGAATTCATAGATTAGCTTTGATTGTTTATGATTTCATACTGGATTCACACACACTGCTGAGATGATACTCTGATATCTTTTACTCTCTGGACTTTAGTGTATGTTTGTTTGATACCAATGTCCATCATTAAATCCCACTGTGATTACCAGAGAAGTTAATTTCGGATGTCATTTGTCCATAGTTTGTGATCCACGGTAAACATCACGATTTATTGAAAATGGTTGAGCCTGAGGAAAGATCACCTATAACAACTACAGACATATGGTGTTATGTTTAACAACATCACTGGAATGATAATAATGCTGAGAATATTACACAGAAGAGCTATAAAAACAGTAGGTTGGTGATATGTGTCCATTTATGCATAGCTGGCACTGAATCTATACCATAAATATGGTGTCAATGTGCAGGACATCACTCCAATTCAGCGGTGATTCTGCAGGCCTAATTGAGTTGTTCTGTGCTACCGTCTGATATGAGTTTGGCTGTACCTGCTTCACACCTGAGACTCTCTGGCATTTGTATCCTCTATAAATGTCCCTATGGTAATCATCTATTTTGGGCAGCTCTCCCTGAGCCATGAGTATGAAATAACTTTTGGTGTACTGCGCCAGAAATCTGCTGTTTATGCACACCATATTTTCACGCATGCATGAAAATATATTTTTTTCCCTCTTTCACTGAAGGTTAACTTGTCAGTATCCTCATCTTCCCATGTAGCTTACATACAATTGAAATCAGATACAGAAGCCATGAGAATGGCTATGGAATCAAGAAAATTTGCTAAAAGCAAAATTTAAACATCGTTATATCATGCAAAATCTGTTTGCAAAAACATACACACACAAATAAAGCCCCAAAACAATGGTGAGGGGAGAATCAGCTTTGTTAAGTACAGGATAGAGAGGAAGAAAAAGCTGATCAAGGGGTTAGGGCCAGCACTATTACATCTGTGCGACATAAATTTCTAAGCTATCCTGGTTATCCTTTATGTATTAGGTAGACAGCTAATTCACTCTGTATATATCTGAGACCTCTGGCAGTAGACTGGCAAGTCAATGGACTGGTAATTTTTATGTGAGGTTTGTTTCAGAAATGTGTGCAGTGAGGTCTCAGAAGGAAAAAAATAGCTCTTTGCTACTTTAACATTCTGAGAGATGAGGAGGAGGTAGGAAGCTCGGTGTAGTTGTGTACCTGAGAAAAATAGCCAGTTCTTAAGCTTTGTTCCCCTTTTACAGTACAGATGGAGCTGTGGTGATTTCTTATTTTGTCTAGTCTTTCATCAAGAAAACTGGTCAAGTCATAAACCTACTACTATGGAAAAGACACAAGGAGTCTGAAGTACTGAATGCCTGTTTAAAACCTGGTTTTCAGTTTTCTTTTTTTTTTTTTTTTTTTTTTTTTTTTTCCTTCTGGGCTGCATTTCAAACCATTGCTAGACAACTGAAAGATGATAAATGAGCTTCAATAACTACTGCGTGACTCTGTGAAAATGATAAAAAATAAATAATAATAATAATAAAAAAAAAAAAAAACAACCCACATAGTCAACATGCACCCATGCATTCCTGGGGGAAAAATAAATAAAAAAATCAGGTTTAAAATAGTATTTTCTAACAGTACTATAGTGAAAACAAATTATTATTTTATACAGTACTAAAAAAAAAAACCATGCAAATCTAATGGAAATCAAAAACAAAATGGTATATATATATTTGCTGTGTTGTGTGCTTGTGTGCGCTTGTGTGTCTGTTGTGTCTGTTTGAGTGTATGGTATGTGCATGCTGAGAAATGTTCCTTTTCTACCTTCTCATATCAGCTGCCAACATAAAGACTGTAAGTTCTTCTGCAAATGTTTTGAATGAGGCTTCCTTCACTCTTCAGATAAGAATAAAAAATAAATAAATAACAACAGAAAACAAGTTTGCATTATTTGTGGCTATTTGCATCTTTAATGTACTGTTAAAGCCCACTTGTTTTGCTTGACACAGGATGAGTTATCCCTGTTTAATAAAGAAGGAAATTATGAGTTCATAAGTCAATAAAAAATAAAAAGTTGCACCTCTCTGCTTAGCAACAGTAACCAAGAATCAATACTGATCTCAGTATCTGGAGAGGAAGTTTTCTTTGAGTATTTACAAAACATTCTCAAAGTCCTTGCTCTAGCAAATGGGCTTTATACTGCTGTTAAGGAAGAATAAGCTAAATGTAACTGTTTATACCTGATGCTTGCCATTTTCTTTTTTTTTCCCCTGAAAAGGTTAATTGTGTAGGGAAATGTTCTAAGAAACAGTAGAGAACATTTTGTTCCATGTGACTCTCAGTCACACCTCATGGCTTTACCACTTATGCCACCACAATAGTTTGCCACATAGCCACTTTATTGTGTGCTCTTTTCCGGGAAAATCTGATCTTCCTGACATCATTCAGGCACTGCTTACCACAAACCATGCAGAAATTTGAGAACAAATGTATGTGTCTGCATTATATACACCTCATATTTGTTAACTCAAGTGTAAATAAAGGCTGATGTTCAGTAAGTTTTTGTTTTAAGTCAAATCCCAGACACTGACATTATGACACTGAATGCTCAAGAGCTGTTATTACCCATAATAATTGTTATGTAATAATTGTACGCATAGGATATGCAGTACTACAGTATACACAAGGTGTTTCTGTTCTGGTTTAACCCAGCAGCAGCTCAGCACTGCACAGCTGTTCACTCACTCCTCCCACACTTATGTATTGAGATAAAAATTATAGACTAAGAAAGAAAAGGAAACAAAAATTAGATGGTGATAGTATATATAAATCCGCAGTGCAATTACTCGGCACCCGTGGACTGATGCCCACCTTAACCATACCACTGCTCATCTATCAGTGCCCTGCTAGCAATGCCATGTCTCATACCCTGCAGACCAGTGCCCCACCAATCTCTGAGTGGTGGGCACCCCTACACCCAACTCCTCTCAGCTTCATGGCCTCCCGCATAGTGTGATGTGCTCTGGAATAAGCCCTTGCTTAATTCAGGATGAAAAAACACCTCTGCTTTCACAGTGCAAATCATGAAGTTTTTTTGGTAGCAGCCTAACTGAATTACCACAGATAGCTTTTTGGACTGCAATTCTTGCTTTACAAATATGTGTGCCCCCAGTGGTGCAGTGGTATAATCTGCTGCTTGCAGTACCAGAGGGCCTGGGTTTGAACCCCCCTAGATCCCCATACTAGACAGTGCTTGCAAGGAGTGGCAGACTTCTTATTAACAAAATGATCCTCAATAACATTTGCTATGTCTGCTTTGTCTTTTTGTTGTCTTTACAGTTGCTCTGTATGTTTTTAGATGTGGTGGAAAAAAGCATGTGGTGAGAAATGATTGTTAATGCCATTTCTTCTAATGTGATATTTTGGTCAGATACAGCAGAATTCATGGTGTATTCTAGTTACATTCCTGTAGCACTTTGAATATCACTTCATTTTGTTTTGTTTTCAAATGAGTATGGTTTTCAAAAACTGGTAAGATGATATGGGGAGGACACCCATTCAGAGCAAAAACTATTAGCCCATTAACAGAGAATGAAGTTAAAAGAAACAGACTGCCCTTCTTACAATCTTCTACTTTTAAGTTGGCTCCCAGTCTTTACATCTAGAAAATGATAGAACCAAGTAAATAAAAAATATATACATCTGAAAATAGTAGAGACAAATTATGAGCTTTTATGGCAGTAGTGGATTTGTTAAAAACAAATTATATCTGACTGCTATCACTATCATCTTTTTATCTGTGACAGACCTACAGACCTTACAAAGAGAGAAAATAGCAAATGGCATTTTACTTGGCTTTAGTACTGCTTTCAACTTTCTTTATCTGAGCAGGAGAGGAAACTGTGGTCTATTAAAGCAGAAATGGTTTGGATATAAAACTTCTTATAAAAGTAATTACTGTTACAGTAGAAAGATATTTTTGATGAAATCTGTTCTGGTTAACTTACTGCATTCTATTTTCTGGGTTATTGAGTAGTGGTTTCCTGTCAAGAGGAGCTTCTTGTTGTGCTTGCAGATGGTATCAAATCAGCAACAGTCTGGAAGATGAGGGTAGTTATCAAAGTGATCTCTACAAATTGGAGAATCACCTAATGATGAGATTGAGTTCAAAGACAAGTGTAGAGCTGTATTAGCAAAAATAATAAGATATCCAGTTAATGAGAATTAACTGTTCAACTGTTTGCAGAAGTTTTAGTGGATCACTGGCTAAACAGAAGTCATTAGTATTGTGCTGTTGCAAAACTTAAAAACATCTCATTGTAATGTGCAGACTTGATTAAGAAAATGAGTGTCCTTGATGATAAGTCATGCTTTTTTGTCCACTCTGTTTTGGTGAGGTTTCTCTACGGAAAGAGGAAAACGTAAGGATAAAAGCACATAAAGGAAGATTATAGAAAAGAAATAAGCCCAGTTAAATCTAGGAAAATGAAGATGAAAAGGGGACACTATACATGCCCACAATTATTGTAAATACACCTGCAAACATTGCATGTGCCATGGGTAAGATGAATTTTTTTAATTCCATAATAAGAAGATTTAGGCTTGACACTAGGAAAATTAAAAATATTAATAAAAATAATTGATGAAAACTGCTAAGGTGGACAGGGAATTTCCACAGTAGTATGTTTTTAATTGCAGATCAAACTCAAAAATTGAGTATGGCTGGTGTCCTAAAATACAAAAGCACAGACAACAGAACCTGTTCAGATCATTTCTAACTCAGTAACTTCATGCTTTCGTGGATTAAATAAATAAGTAAACAAATAAATAATCTCTAAAATGAGAAGCTAAATTTCTGCACTGTTTATCTTTAATGTAATTGGAAGTATGCCAAGTCCCATCATTCATAGCTGACAAAGAAAAATATATTTATGTGTTTAACTTTGTATCCTGAATATCTGTATAATGGTTGTTCTATACACGTCCACATAGAAAATATAAAAGTATTCAGATAGAAACCACATTTTTAAAGACTTCACTCTTTGAACTGCTGGGGAAAGAATATCAACCATGATAAACGTTATCTTCTCTCTGCATAAACTTGGAGATAAAAGAAGTGTATCTGTCAAGTAATTGGGTAGGATGTAAGGAGAGTAAAATATTTTGAAGATGTATAAAGGTTCATGGGTGAGAATCTGAGGTGCACTGAATTCTTCCTTTGATGCTGCGTGCCATTTTTAAACACCATGACTTCTACTTTTGTTAGGTTTGAGACTGAAATCTTAAGATTTCCATTTCATGTTTATATTTGATGCACAAAAGATGATATATGAGGAAGTGTTTCTATGGGATCCCTCAAGATTTTTCTATGATAAGGAGGGGAAGCTATTTTGATCAGCTGGCATTTGATCAGCATCCTGAAAACAAAGAATTTTTCGATGACATCCTATGACAAGCAATGACTTTGGTAAGCTGGGTGGTGGTTCTCTCTATTCCACTGTCATGAGACTCTATTCAAAGTATTGCTTTCAACACAGGGGCCACAGCACAGGAAAGTTGTAGAGCTTTTGGAGTGAGCCCAGAAGTGGGTAATGAGGATGCTCAGAGGTCTGGACCACCACTCTTGTGAAGAAAGTCCAAAGAAGTTGAGCTTGTTGAATCTGGAGAAGGTTCCAACACCTAAGCGGATCCTACGGAAAAACTGGGGAGAAACATTTTACTGGGGAGCAATAGCTTTAAACTAAAAGAGAGGAGATTTAAATTAGATATTGGAGTATTAGTTATCAAGAAGAAATTCTTTACACAGAAAGTGGTGAGGCCCTGGCACAGCTGCCCAGAGAAGCCATGTGTGCCCCATCTCTGGAGGCACTCCAGTCCAGGTCACTTGGGGCCCTGAGCAGCCTGATGTGGGTAGCAACCTGCCCGTGGCAGAGGGCTGGAAATGTGTGGGCTGTAAGGTCTCTTCCAACTCAAACCATTCACTGACTGTAGAACTCTGTGAGAAAGTGCTCCACATCTGAATAGATATAGGATAAACTATTCTGCACCTTTGAAAAAAAAAAAAATAAGGCTTTATACATCGCTTTATAGAAGGGAGATTAAAAGCTTATAGGCTAACAGCACCATGAGGTAACTGTAGTTAATTGAAAACAGAGGTCAGGCATCACAGTGATGTGGATTAATTTGCAGGTCTCTTTTTATTTGTTTTGTAGGTATGTGGAATACACACTTTGAGGACTTGGGGTGAAATACCTTATTCACTGAAGCTAACAAGAATTCTGCCTCTGACTATAGTGAGGTCGGTCACTTTGAAGGAAATCATCAGATCAGCAGTTTTGACCTGGCAGAAGGATATTAGACTGAGAGAAAATAAATGAGAAAACAACTTTCAATTAACAAACATGAGTTGTTCAGCATAATGTGCTGACTGTGTGAGTTTTGTGGGGTTTTTTTATTCTCACTTTCTGGAATGGAGAAGTCAAACTGTAGCTGCCCTCATCATGACCTTAGTGTGTGTCCACATTTTAACTGTGCTCAGTGCAAAGACAGTGAGATGCCATTAACCAGATGTCTGAGCCTTCCAGTTTTATTGCTCTGTCTTTGCACAAGACCTGGTCTACATCCATGTCTCAACTTCATATTTACTTTGTTGAGCATTTTATTCTGTGGTTTAGACCACTTTTTCTTTCATGGTTTCATCAGCCATTTAAAAAAATTCCTGTTTTCCTAGTCATACTCTAAAGCTAAGTAATAGTTCCAAAAGCACCTCCTGCATTTTAGACTTAAGACTGAAAATCAGCTGGGAAATAACGAGATTTGATAAGGTCTATTAAAGTAAAACTGCTTGGGGCAGTAGGACTAGTAGTATTTAGACAGCTAGAATAGAAATGAAGTGTAAGACTTTTCCTAGGGAGAAAAAGGGAAATGTAACTCAGCAGATAATTTGTAGAAGGAAGAGGTAAAAATAAGGGAAAAACAACAACAACAACAACAACAAAACAAAGAAACAAACAAAAAAAACACAAAAACAAAATGGAAACAACAACAGAACACAAATGCAGATGAACACAGTATTAATAGGAAGAATGATGCTATATTGCTTCCAAACATCAGGTACGGAAACCTGACATCCTTTTCATGTTGGATTCCCATAGAAGAGTAAGGTCTGAGAAGACATACAGACATGAAACCTTAGCATCCAGCAAACTGGAACTTACCCCAGGTTGCTCAAAGTGACTTCTGCATCTGTCTGTGAGACTGCAGAGAACTGAGAATTGTGAAACTGTACAGAGACTATGCTGTCAGTACACATCCAAATTAAAGTAAATAATTTTCTTCTGTAAAATGATGTATGCTATACTACTGACAACCTGCATAAAAGGATTCTCTTGGTTCTTTATGGCTTCAGCTGTGAAAAAGGCTTGGCACTCTTACAGAACTTAATAAGACACTCTGTCCTTTTGTAGTGTAAGAAAATTCCTGTTTGGACAAAAAAATGATTCTAATATAGAGCAAGAAAAGACTATAATTGACAGACAGTTGAATGCAAAACAAATGATTTTTTTTTATTATTATTATTTTTTTTTATTTAGAAGATCACAGTATATTGTCTATCAGGTAGGACATCTTTAACAGAAGGAATATCTTTTATTTACAGTGTTCTTACTGTAAAAATAGATTAGTGGATGTGAATTTGCTAATAAAGAAAAATACAATTGTGACATCTAAAAAAATACTGTAAATTAGATACTGTCGGTTGACAGCAGGTGACAGGCATGAGATAGCATGAAAGCATTCTCCAAGTCACTGGAACTCTTGCAGTTTGTTTGATGCTGAAGGCAATTACATGAAAGAGAGTGTTTAATTAGGAGATCTTTTGTTTTTATATTTAGCTCTGTGTGTTTTTGATGTTATTGCAGTACAGTGGGAGTGAACTCTTGGTTCAGCTGAAATTAGTGTAAAACTCCCTCAGATGTTAATGGTGCCAAAATTTCAGCCAATATGTTTGCATTCAACATTAATTCCTCAGGGTGTTCATTTGTTAATTGATAGGTATCCTAAGTAAAGATTAAACAAATATAGCTGGAAAGAAAAAACAGTTAATGTAATAGTAAGTGGCTGAAAAGAATGAAGAAATGAGAAAGAGGGTAAAAGCATCTAGAAAGGAGACTGCTGTCACTCAGCACATTGCTTTCTCCTTCCCACTACTGCATTCTGTTTCCTGATTCAAATATTCCAAAAACTGTTGATCAAATAAATCTTCTGGCAGACCTTAGATACTACAAGTTCTCAGTCAATGAAAGAATAGCTACTTCACTTCTTTACTTTCCAGCTCCCCCTATCCTGGACTCCTTCATTTGGCTATCACTGTTCTGCCGCTGTGTCACTGAGAACTTCCCAGGCTCACATTTCAGAAATTCATCTGCTTGTTGACTTTAATGAGGATACTTTTGTTTTTGTTGTTGTTGTTGTTTTCCTTTTCCCAACTAAGTGTCTGGCTCTGTATTGTTTGTTTAGGATTACAGATGGAGATAAGTAGATCTTTTTTTCACTTCAAACTTATTTCAATTCCACTTTTATCATGAAGTAATAAAAAGGCATGATTTAGAAAATATAGTATGAAAAGACTGTCACTACAAGCCTGTTCTATAGCACTGGAAAATAATTTTTAGTTACTTCAACATTTGTTATTTAAAGTTGGACATCACAATTTGGTCAGCAGGGAAATGTACCAATATATTCTTGACATTGTAGCAACATTTCAGTAGGCCCACACTGGGATGGATTTCATTTTATTTCAACTTATTATTCATAATTTCATCTCCATAGACCTGCAATGACATTGTTTTGTCTTGGCATTATAATATAATCTGCATATATTTGCATAACATAATCAGACACTGCTTGAGAAACTTAGGCAGCAATTGTTCTTGCTCTTAAGTAGTAGCTCATTTGAAAAATGTCTGTAAAGTATATTCGAAGTATAATTTAGTCTTTGACCCTCTAACTGGTAGCTGAAATCACAACTTTCAGTCTAGCGTAATCGTTACATAAATTATTAGTTGTTATTCTGTATAATCCCTACTCTGACTATAATAATTAATGAATATATACCTGGAAGTATTTCTTCAAACTAGAAATAATCATATGCATATATGAATCCAAGTTTTCATCATCACTTTGTCTCCATTTTTCCAATACAGAAATTGGTGGTTAGAGCAACTCCAACTTCTCCACCTAACGGGTTTTCACTGAGTCTTCATATCATCTCTACTTACCAAGACAGCTGAAGGGGGGAGGGGGGAAGGGGTGAAAGGGTGTGTGTGTTGGGGGGGGTGGGGCTGGAGAGGTGTTATTGTAGTTGTTGTTTGTTTGTTTGTTTTTATAGATCAGAAATTCTATTCATAGAATGTTCAAAGCATTATGTTGTGGGAACTAAGATGTTTGCTTAAGAATATATATGCTAATATATTCTACATTTTTGCATTTGCTATACTATGATAACACTTGGTGCAGCCAGTCTAAGTGAACAACAATACAAACCTTACAGCTGTGTCATTAGATTAAAAAGGTACTTCAGTGGGGGTGAATAGACTGGAGATCAAAGATGAGTTGGAAAAGATAGTCAGAAGCATACGCATGCAAAGCCTGAAACCACAGCTAACCTGTTACTGGAGATCTTCATGAATAATAATAATAAAAATCAATATTAGAAGAGAATAAGACTTTAGAGGTGAAGATTTACAATACTTGCTTCGTATTATCAGGTGTTGAGATTCTCCCAATCAGACCCAATCAGAACAGTATGCCGTTTACACTGTGATTTTTTTTCTCCAAATACATTTTCTTATGATTTTATACCTGAAGAACACAGCATCAGGAAAAAACAAAACAAAACAAAATGAAAACACACAAACAAACTCCTTTCTGGACCTATTCACCAGAAAAATACAGCTTTTTTCCTCTGTTTCTCAATGTTTCTTCATTTCTGTTTTTTTTTTTTGTTTTGTTTTGTTTTTTGTTTTGTTTTTTTAATATGTGTTTACAGAAATACAAACATACACAAGTATAGAAGTATAGATATTTGCAGTTGTCATTATATCACACATCCTCTTCTAGCTTTTCAGTCAGAAAAACATTATGTTTCCAATTTCAATATAAGAAATCAAAATATACGTTCTCCATACTGTCTCTAGCAATGTCTGTGAGGTTCAACTTGACTGCAACCTGAACTTGACTTTTTGTATGCAAGAGAAAGACCTGAAAGTTTCTGTTGACTGTTACATGATAATAAACAACTGCCCCTAAGTTTCTTTGTGAAGAGTAAGAAAATATGAAAAGAGCTACTAAGTCTGAAAAAAGAACACTCTAAACACCATGAAGAGCTCAAGTAAGATGCTGAAAAGTTTTATCATTCTTGTGTCCTAGAAAACTTTGTCTTTCATCCAGCTCAGTGTAGACTTAGATTGTCTAACAAAGAAATGTTTTATGATATATCAGCCCAGGTCACTTTCCTTTACTCCCAGATGCTCTAATTGAAACGTTTTACTAACACCAAAACATTAAACAAGTAGAATCTGAAACTGTGATAAAATATAGTCTTGGGATAAGAAAAATAGTATGTCTGTACTGGTATGACCTCCCTGCCCAGTTATCTGTCTGCTGTCAAGATAAAAATGAAAATTAAAATAGAAGTAGCTGACATATTTGAGTAAAAGTTTATGCTTAATTACACTTAATTAATTTAATCATTACCTGTACAAATTCAGAAACAATGGCACAATCTTAAAGGTATACATACCACCAAATGTTAAGCATTGCTGAATGATATAATACTATATCATTATATAATAAATACTATCAACCACTACAATTTCACTCAAACAGCATTGGGTTGGTTGGTTGGTTTGTTTTTCAACAACTGGTCTAAACACGGTATCTACAGTCTTCAGTAATACCTTCGTCCTAATATTCCTGCAGTTTAATAAGTTACATGCTGGAATGTACAATTTTTCTAGCTTGAACCTTCTCATATGCACTCATATAACACTGCAGCTGCATGCAGAATAGATTTTTGCATTTTCAGGTTTTGAATAGGCAGTGACAAGGTTTTATTTGAGACAGACTGCTTTTCTGAGATTTCACTGTGTAAGCTGGTTTGGGGAAATCCTATACTGCCAGTATTGTGACTTTGGTGCTATCTGAAAGTAATCTTTAGATTATGCTTTGACTTTCATCTTCACTTGTAAAAACCCAGGAAATACCTAACTTAAGAGTTTGATTCCCTCTGAAGCTGTAGCTGTTGTCATCTTTCTCCTCTGCTTGAATTTAAGTATTTCAAAAACTTGCTTGTAGTTCTTGCGTTGTTCTCTAATGATGTCTCCAAACTAAATATTTTTAGGTGAGTTCATATGCTAATCATTTCCAAATGGAAAAAGAGCCATGATGGAAATCTTAAACTTTTCCTATTCAAGGGTGTGGAACTTGCCTTGTTCTTGTCTTGGCAACACTCAACATCCAGAACTGCAGTCTAAACTTTACCTTTTTAGGGGAGCGATGGATACATCAGAAGCTTGTGCTGCCATCCAGAGGTAAATTGATAAGCTGAAGAAACAGACTGCAGAAACCTTTTGGAGTTCAATAGGAAGTGCAGAATTCTGCACGTAGGGATGAACAACCCCAAGACATGCTGAGGGCACCCAGCTGGAGAACTGCTCTGCAAGAAAGAACCAGTTCTGGTGTGCCCTGGTGGATGCACCGTTCTGCACTGCTGAGACTACATGTGGAGTATGGGGTCTAACTATGGGTTCCTCATTACAGCAGACACACGGAGATACCATAGAGAGTCCATGAAGATGTTGGAACACATGCACAGAAGGGCATGAAGATGATAAAGCACATATCCTGTGAGTAAAGACTGGGAGAGTTAGAGCAGTTCTGCTTGGAAAAGGCTCTGAGGGAAATCTCCTCAGTGTCTGTAAATGACTGAAGTAGGGTAAAAGAGGCAGAGTTTCCTGCCAGATATACCTACTGCCAGGAAAATGCAATGGGAACAAACAGAATCACGGGAGATTCCCTCTGACCATCAGGAAGCACTTCTGTATTGTGAAGAAAGAGAAATGAGAGAAATTAAGCAGATTGTACAGAAGGGTTATAATCTTTCTTCCAACAGCTGTCCAGCCATGGCTCTATGCAACCTATTCTAGGTGAAACTCCCTGAGCACAGATATTGCACCAGATAGCCTTTAAAAGTCCCTTCCTCCTTCACTCATTCTATGATTCTCAGATTGTCTGAAAATGGTCATGCATATTAAGTGCAAAAGTATATGATGTAGCAAGACCATAAGTAAAAAGCTGTATCATTTAGGTAAATTGTGCCTAAGCTACACAAACTGATTTAGGAACAACTGCAAAATCTTTTGCCTTTCAGCAGAAAGTATTAGCTCAAAAATCTGCAGGAAGCTGATTAATCTAGTATCAGAACAAATATGGTCTAGCTCAGGTGCCCCTTGTGAACACTTTCGCATATACTTTTCCCAGTGACTGAACATGTTTTAGTTTTTTTTCATCATCATGCAGCATTTATTTGATTTGAATAATAACAGAACATACTAAAACCATGCATAAGAAACCACTTATATGTTCTGAGTTGCACAAAATAAGTTATACCCTAATAACAGTTTTGTTTGTTTTCTTGGTTTTCTTAGATATGAAGTACATATTTAGTGGAAGTACAGTAGATTTTTCATCAAGGTCCTTCCAAATTTGAAGGAGTTGTTCTAAAATGCACTGAAATAATTGGAATTTTGTCATAGTTTTCTTCCTTTTCACCAGGATTCTACTGTTTAGCATGTATAAATTGTGTTCACAGATTCCTTTTTGCATAAAAATGCTGTATTTTTAATTTTTTTCCACATGAATACTAAAACTAAACCAACCATTAAAAGGCGCTGATCTCATACTTTTCAAGGTTCTCTTTAATTGCTATTCCCAGCATAGCCTTGATTTCTGAGGTGAAACATGCAAATGTCATTTTATAAATTTTCTTCATTAACCATATATATACATGTATACATTTATACTTTTTAAGTATCTCTCATTACAAATATTAAGAAAAAGATAACCAAACATTTTCAGTTTATCTTTCAGTTTGAGAGAGATACTTTTACAAGCTGCCAGATTGCCTATTTCTTCTAAGTAATCAGCTCTTATAGATAAGGGAGATTTGCATCTTTGTACCATTAATTTTATTTTAGCAATCACTGCAGTTTTGAGTAACTATTTCTCATTACCAGTGCCTAAGTCATTTAAGAAAGAAAGGTTTCCTAATAGATACACAGAAGGCTAATTTGCAGAGGTGATTTGGGATATATAACAGTCATATTGTAATAAATACAATATTATTTAGTAATCCCAGAGCATATGTGCAGTTTTTCTTCGCATATAATTTATTACTTGTTGTAACAACATCTGTTCTCCTCAAAAGGAGCGTATCTGATAACTAAACTAACTTATATTAACAATTTACCAATCAATTTATTTATTTCCTATATTCAGGCTATAGATGCATAATATACTGAATTTTCTAAATGTGTTCATACATGGAGTAACCTCATTCCCATGTTAAAGTCCTTAATTTATGTACTTACATGCACATTTACAAAAGTCTCCATGTAGAGTTCAGCTCAGCAGCATTTAGTTTCTTTAGGTAGTCTTTAGTCCTTTTCACAGTAAATTTCATCTGAACCATTTCTGACAAGTCTCTGCTGCTTTGGAAGGATGAAGAACCTGAAACACAGGATATTATATCAATCTGATGACTCAATTCCAGCTGCTGATCATCCATTTTTCCTGTCTGTTTTGCTAAGTGGAGGATAACAGTAGGAGTGGTAGGATGGGATTAGATAGATAGACAGCCTAGTCAGCTAGTCAGCTCTTTTCTGAGTATCATTAATGCATAAGAAAAGTTCTTCCTGATTTACTGTGGTTCTCCTGGACTTCCAGAGAGCCATGCATTTCAGATCTTAAGCACGTACTTTTATGGACAGATTCAGGCTCAGCCATTCCTACCCTAAGTGAATAATCTAATCTGATTTGCAACTAACTGTTCAGTGGAAAAAATAAATAAATAAATAAATAAATAAATAAATAAATAAATAGTGGAAACCAGAACCAGAATTTACTACTAGATGGATTTACTGGATTTAGTACATTTTCCATGGAACTAAATGGTTGAATGCATCCATTAATTTTAAATGACATCAGATTAATTCTAAAAATTCAATTTACAAATTATCAAATTTACTCTAAGTTGTAAATAATCATTCAGACCAAGTATCTGTCAATAGGATACCTGGAACACCTAATTTAATAATTTTTATGTATGACTCTTTTATAATAAACAGAATAAAATTAAAGGTAGGGAGAATAAATGTTCAAAAAAAAAAAAAAAAAAAAAAGGAGAAAAACATGAAATTCAGAAATGCCAAAAATATAATCCATTCAAAAGTAGCATGAGATTCAAAAAGATAAAAAGCATAGAACATTTGGTACACAAAGGTCAATAGTCTTAATTAAAGTCTGTATTGTAACTAGAATTGCGGAGTGTAGATTCATGGAGATACTCAAGTACTATTGTTGTCCTCGTTCACAGAGGATATAATTACATAGAATAAATGAACAGAAGAATAAACTATGAGGCACTCTTTAATTCTGTACCTCCACAGTATTTGGACAAAGTATAGGGAGAACATCTCTTTGACATAAGGATGAGTAAGAACCTATAAGAAAATTTTCTCCCAAGTCTTTTTTTTGCTGCAAAAACTTTAAAATAAAATGCTTAAATATCACAAAATTCTTCCAGAAATGTTTTTCCTCTTTTTTAGTGGTATGGAAAAAAAAATTGTTTCTCTCTTTTGCAGACACTATCTGTCTCCTTTACATCAACCCTCTGATTCTAAATGTATAGTATAAGTTTTTGAACATAATTTAAGAAGATCAGCTTTTACTGGCTTCTATGTTAACAGAAAAATGAGAAATACAAATAAGACAGATTGATCTACAAACTGAAAAATCCAAATAGGTAAGTCCTTTAGAGACTCACACCATATAACTCTTTTATATGCTAAATTGAGCTACATTTGATACTAGAATATTAATTCATCATTCTAGTTAATTCTTGCATTATATTTAATTTACTTAAATTCTTCTCCATCCAATAAGTACATTATTGCATTTTTTTAAATTAGATTTAAAAACTACTGTTTGTAAATAGTATCCTTACATACATATCCACAGAAAATCTACACAGAAAATAATGATGAAAACAGCGCTTTTTATATTTTCTGCATTTTTTTTTGTTTGATTATACAAGTAATGCAAAATTAATGCAAAGTTAATTTTACTATATAGAATTGACCAACTTAAATCACAGCTAAGTGTTACACCTATGTATTTGTGGTGTTTTGCCACTTCTAGAGTAAGTCAATAAACTACTAGGATTTTCAAATCTCTTTTTAGGAAATCTCTGATGAGAACTATTTGATGAAAGATTTCTTCAAATACATCTTAATTTTTTTCCATTCTTTCTTTATCTCTTAATTGCTTGGCTTCTCATTAGCACCAAGATCTTTGTTATGATTGAAATTATTATCTTCCATTTTCACAATAAAAGTCCAATTAAACAAAATAAATAAATAAGAGTTGCACTGTGGGGACTTATATGTATTGAAAACTTTTGTATTAATTTCTCAGTATAAGCTCCTGGTGACTTGATATCTAAAAATCAATAAGTTACTAAAATACAGCAGCTGCTCTGTATATGCTAAAGAAAGTACAGTTTATCCTTTTCCTGACTTAAAATGCAAGAATTCTTAAATGTCTAGAAAACTGTAGAAAAGTCAATGGAAATAGGAAAGAATATGTATATATGACACCAACTTCATCAAAATGTATGAGATGCAGTTAATGGTGCTTTCTAAATAAGCACTGCATGTAGCAAGAACGTGCTCAATATTATATACACAGTACATGAATGTATGGGACCAGAATACATATATGAATCTATACAGGTAAGTCAAGAAAATAAAAAATAATGGAAAAGTAATGAACTGATGGGACTATATCTCATAAATCAGTCATGCAGGCCATTCTCAGGATCATCAGAAAAAATGACAGAAAATCTTCCTCGCATAGTAGACAGCTTACTAAAGTCCTAAGATTCTAAACTGTTAAAGCAATCATCGGTAACTTTTGGATATACATTTTAGCATGCTTGTTGGATTGCAGGAATCTCTACTATATAGATCTATCTATGTTCCCTTCATGATCCAGAGTGAAAAAATTACACAATCAAGTTATATTTAATTTCATCCTCAGGTAGATTTCTAGAAGAACAGTACTGCAAGTTGTTCTCCATTTATTATGAAGACAGTCTGGACGGACAAGCTGGGCTATGGACGTGTAAAAAGTAGAAGTTCAACATGTCTTAACTAACCTAAGCATTTACTGCTTCAGATATTGATGACCATCTTCTGTCCTTAGAACCAGAGTTAATGAGACAAACAAGGCCATGCTTTGTCTATGATATGACTTTTATGTGCAGTGTCTTCTTCAGGGAAATTGTGATCACTCCTCATTTTAAAGCAGCATTTACCTTTTCTTAAAATGAGGAAAACCTTTTGGTTCATCTTCCTCTTTTTAATTCATTCCTTATCGGAGGATATGTGATCTCTTAACTTTCATGTATTCAATATCAAATTATGATTCTTACATGTTCTGTTCGTTACATGCTACCAGTAGGGATAAAAAAGGTCAAGGTTTTCTTCTATTCAGAATGCAGGTCATTCCCTTGATAAAGGAAATATTTTACAAGCCACTTCCTTAGATTCCTTAATTTTTCCTGCAATGTCTTTTCAGTGTTTGGTTTGGTTTATTATTTTTCAAGAAGTTATAAAGAATTTTACCTTTCCTAATGTAATAATCTTTACTCAGAAAGGAAAAAACAGTTCAAAACACTCTGCTATTTCAAACGCATTGTAACTGAAAAACTGCTAACACTGATGTTCTTTTTAATACGAAACTCTCCCTTTTCAAACTTTACTCTGTCAGTAGCAGTCCCATTCCTGCTTCAGTAAATAACCATTTTCAAAGGGAAACAGGTTTTCTTTAACCCTGACAGAAATCTAGCATATAATCATTTATGATGGTAACAGCTATTTATTTAACAAATAGAAAGTCATACAGATAGCTGTTAATAGTATACACAGTCTTAAAAAGAGAAAAAAGAAACATGAACTGCTTCAAACAAACATGAGATCCTGGACTAGTCCAATTTCCTAGATAATTATCTGTTCCACAGGACATAAAGTAAGAAAAAAAATCTCTCTAAGTCCATGAGTAATTGCTTTCTACCATAACTCAAGAAATAAGTCAGGACTTTATTTGATTTCTGGTAGTCTCAAGACTCAGCAGTACCAACATAATGGTTATTTTATGATTCAGCTGGTATCCAGAGGAATGAGTTTGCTATTCACTTCTCTGAGAGTAATTAAACCTATGCCTAGGGACTTTGAAAGATCCCAAATAAATACTAAAGTTGGAAAAGAGATGCTAAAGACATTTTACACACATGCATTTTAGTTTTGGCTCAATAGAAATGCAGTATCAAATTCTTGCTCCATCATCTCATAGGATAAAAGCAAGTGACAGTTCTTTATTTCATTGTACTGTATGTTGTACAGAACTGTATTCCAAGTGGGAAGGAACCCATGTAAAATTCAACTTCTGTTTCCATACAGGGCTACCTAAAAATTAAACCCAATGTCAGTAAGTACTGTCAAAATTGTTTTTTGAACTCTGATAGGCTTGCTGTCATAACCAGCTCCCTGGGGAGATCCTAGTAACTGACTACTAGTGAAGAAACTTCTACCACTGAATGTGAACTTTACCTGATGCAACTTCATGCCATAGAAATGTAGAATCATCATGGCTGGAAAAGACCTCTACGATCATCTAGTCCATCTGTTCACCTACTATAAGTATTACCCACTAAGCCATGTACCTAAGTACTGCATACCCTTTCCTTAAACACCTCCATGGACGGTTACTCCATCACTTGCCTCCCTGGGCAACCTGTTTTAATCCCTCAACACTCTTTCTGAGAATAGCTTTTTCCTAATATCCAACCTCAACCTTCCTTGGCACAACTTGAGGCCATTGCCTCTCATTCTATTGCTGTTACATGAGATAAAAGGCCAAATCCCAGCTCACCATAACCTCCATCCAGGCAGTTATAGAGAATAATAATGTCTCCATTTACAACCATGCAATGCCATATATCCTTATTTAAAAAAAAATGGAAACTGAATCTATGAGTATTTTAGATTGATAAATTAATGAAAATACCATTTTCCTTATTCTAGTTCCCTTAGGACTGGTCTCAATGATCTCCAGAGGTTTCCTTCAATTCCCACGATTCTGTGAAAATTATTTTCATTTTTCTTATGCTGTGTTATTATTTCATTCAGTGTTCCATTACTGCATTTAATTTATGTGTGCAGGACACATTAAGAAAACCAAATAATCTCCCTTGAGGAAGATTAATCTGCGTTTCAAAACAGATGGACTTTTATGTTCTAAAACTGTATACTGTCAAGTAAAAGAAAAACAATATTTTGACAACCAACATTCTGCTTTTGTTATAGTTAATGTAAACTAGACATATCTTAAAATCACATAGCAGATGCATTTGTTAGTTGAATTTACAAGCCTTACTGACTATATGACAACTTAGCATACCCTGAACGTATTGTCACAGCAGTATGGAAAGACATGCCACAGAAAGGTCATGTACATCTATATATCATTAGGATGCTAGAGATTCTTGCTTAAAATTATATGCATTCATCAAAGGCAGAATTACATATATTTGCTTTTTTTTTTTTTTTTTTTTTTTTTTTTTTTTTTTTCCCCTATCATAATCAACCTGTTTTCTGTTTACTATTCATCAGTTACACTTCAGTGGACTAATGATTATCAGAGAAAAAAAAAAATTGAAATTAGACTCACAAAGTGTTTCATCTTACTTGTTATTTATAGTTGATTTGGAAGAATTAAGTAGCTGAAGTTAGGTCCCGAATTTGTGGCATTTTTCAGGTGCTTGAAGTACTTAGAAACACTTGAATGTAGTAATGGTAAGATATCATTTCCTTGCTGAGTTGCAAACTTGTTTCTCAAGATTTTATTTCTTCTATGCCATCTTTTTAAATTTTTAAAATTAAACGTGTGCTGTTTAGAAAAGTGGTGAGCTTCCCTTCCTGTGCACAACTGCTTTTTTAAAAGTATGCTTTTTCTTGAATCAGGATAATAGAATCATTATCATGCGCCTTGGCCTTCCTAATTTTCTCCCTGCACAGCCTCACTACAAACCTCTAATCCTCATAAGTAGCTCGCCCACTCTTCCAGAGACCATAAACTCTCTTTTTGTTCTTTAGATCAAGCCAAAGGTCTCTGGTCAGCCAGCCCGGCCTCCTTGCCTGTCGGCTCATCTTTCGCGATTTTGGGACAGTCAGCTCCTGTGTCTTTAGGACAATTTCCTTAAAGTATTCCCAGCCTTCCTGGGCTCCCACACTCTACAAAGTTACCCCCCAGGGGACCCTCTCAACCACAGTCCTAAGGAGGTTGAAGTCCGCCCTCCAGAAGTCCAAGGTGGCAGTTCTGCTGACTCCCCTCCGTGGTTCGACAAGGATTGGGAAATCTAGCATTTCATGATCACTTTGTCCCAGATGGCCTCCAACCTCCCCCAACAGACCTTCTCTGTTAACAAACAGCAGGTCCAGAGTTTTGCTTTTTTTTGATCTAAATTTCCTCTGATCTAATTTGATCTAAATCTCCTCTGGTATAACCTGAGACTGTTTCCTTTTGCCTTATGACATGTTACCTGAGAATAGAGATCAGCACCCTCCTTGTTGCACCCCCATCAGCTAGATGTAGAAAGAGTAAATGGGCAATATATGTTTGTTTGGGGAATGAAGATGCATGCACATATATTTATTTCAGATTCATCCTCTTCCAGATGTAATTTTTACTAAAGAGTGTATTAAGTTGTTCAGTCGTGACTTTTTCACCGGAGGAGTGACTATTAGATCAATCTGAAAGAATCACTTTGTTTCTTTTCTTTAATGCTATGTATTTCAGAGAGCCATTTCTCCCTGTGAAATATGGCTCTGAAGGACAACTAAAACATGTTACAAGCATGACAGACAATAAGACACCTCCTTGTTTTTCCTTTAAATTATAATCATGTTCTGCTTATGCCAAGGTATGCATATAATTTTTACATCACACGTTAAGTCAGTTTTGAAATACAGAATAAACTCAAATCCATAGAGATATTAGCTCATTATCAGGTGTCTCAGACATCCTTTCTAATTAAAGTTGATACAGGGAGTATATTTGTACTCTCAAGTGTGAAAATACATGGAACAAGTTATGTGGAATGTACAGGGAAGAAATGATATGCATATTAATGGAAAAACAAAACGCTCTTTGGAGTTGAGGTTTTATAATCAATTACAGCCACAATTACAATAAGAGAGAGTTTTAAATTCAGCTTTTGATAATCATGTAAATGTTCTTTAAAAGAATCAAATGTTAATTCCAATTACATATTTGTGTGCCATATAATCTTTTATAGCTAAAATTTGAATCAATCATCACCACAGAACAGATGTTGTCCACCATCATAAAATGTCATTTTTAATTCTTTAATGTTACAAGGACAGAAATTTTGCATTTATTTTTTGATTGATAAGAAGGAAGATAAAGAAGTTAAGTACATTTACATGAACTGTAACTGTGCTTCAAAGTACATTTCTAAGTATTGAATTGTTCCCCCCCCCCTTTTTTTTTTTAATATTGTGTTTAAATGTCTCCTCTGAGTTACATATACATGCCCAGAGTTCAGTAGCTCTAAATTAATTTGTTCAAGACTGATCTTGAAAGTGAGCAGTGAGGCAGAGAAACCATTTAAAAATATGAGTCCAGAGATCTTGTGTTCATCATTCTTCCAATTACATTATCCAAATCCATTGAAATCAATATGAACCAATTGTCAGAGTGCTAAGGTCCAGTCAGGCTCATATTTTTCACTGTCTTCTTTATTTTTAATTAGAAATATATTCCCTATTACCATCTTCAACACTGTAGGATGTAGCTTTTAGAAGAGAACAAAATTCCTTATCACGCTTATTTTTATGTGCCTGACAAAGTATGGTGCTATATAACTTTATGATGCAGACACATGTACACATACAGAGCATGCTGAAAATTTCCTCAATACAAACTCCTAGCTACACCTGCTTTATGTCAAGAATTTGAAACAATTTTCTAATTTGTTAGAAATGACATATTTCATAGAGCTATTAATTTTACTTAAATTTAGCCTAGAAGAAAACAAAACAAAACAAAACAAAACAACAAAAACAACTGAAAATTTCAGTTTTGAAGTGGTTTCTTATCATTATTTAATTAAATTTCTATTTAAAACTTAATAGCTAAATTGTATTTTGTTAACAATAAGCAGGCAAGGAAAGCAAATCTCAGAAGAATAGTTTCAATTTTAACAAAACAACAACAACAGAAAACCCCACAACACTAGTTACCCGCTAAGGTTTTTATTATGTGCATCTGTAGGCATTCATAAGTATTCATTAACGTTCCCAGAACTTTAGTCTGGGGAATGTACTTCATTATATGCTCTCATATTTGAATCCATGTAAAATCTGAACACTTTTAAAAAATGATGCTTGTACATAGTTTTTGTTTTGTTTTCTTTTGTTTTCCAGCAGATGAAAACAGTATTCTGGGACTTTTTCTTTTAAAACTATATTTCTTGAATGATTAATTCAACATTCTTAAAATAAGTGATAGCTTTGTATTGAAAGGAGTATTATTCTAAATGAGATCTTTAATCTGAGGAATTTACTACCCTTTGTGGATTTTGTAAATATGAGTAGGTGAGAAGCATCCATTTATTACAATTATGATTTAAAGTTCTGATAGCAAAACTAATTAATTCAGTCATTTGTGGAGTTCACTTCTCTCAAAGCTTTCTATTTCAAAACTGGTTTGTTTGTTTGTTTGTTTGTTTTTCTTTTTTTCTTTCTAAAAATAATGCTATTTTAACCTAGGTCCTTATTCCATGAAATGTTGACTTTTCCTTTTATTAAACATTAAAAAGGGAAGTATTACAATGAAAACACCTTTCATTCTACAGATCCTGGCTTCTGTTTAAAGGATACGACATGGGCAGATTTATTAGAATGCCCAGTGTATTTGTAAATGTTCCATTGAGAAAGAGTGGAAAGACAATTTGGCAGTACTATCCGTGGATTATACTGCTTCTTTCACCAATGTGACTGCATACCAAAGCACTTTCTTTTGAAATAACACAGTGCTTTCCTGTGGCTACAAAAGCAGTGATGAAGGCTGATGTAATCTTGTCGGCTGCTTCTCTTTAATCCTGCAGTTCTGCTAGGACTTAACATTCATAACCACAGTTTGCAGGTAAGCAGGCTCTCCATTTTCATCACTCACTTTGTAATGCAAAGCAGCTATACAGATAGGGTCCCACATGGGTCTCCACCCATGAACAGAAAAAGGAAGTTAATAATTAGCAGAGATGCAAGAAAATCAGCATAAAAAACTTAAACAGTGACAAGAGAAATCGATCCTTTTCTTAATCTCAGTCAGACTTCACTGTTCTAGCTGCAAAGGTAGAAATAATGACACCAATATGAGAGCATTCTATGATCACACAGAAATTTCTAAGGCTTGAATATTAATCATACTACTGGTACAAGAGCAGTCATATGGCTAAGTAATCTTATTTTCCCTAACACTTCTTATTAACCTTGCAAATTAGAGTACACTGTCACAAAATATTTTCAAAAGAGCACACAGTCTTTTAGTTCTTCCCATTGGATTCATGCTTCTAAGAAAGAAAACAAAACAAAACAAAAACAGACTACACTCTTGATTGCCCAGTTACTTTGTGGAGGAAAAAATGACTGGATGCCAAAGTATCGAGCAATCTTGCCCACAGTGACAACTAGCTGCCACCATCTTTGCCTGCCGTTAGTTACAGTGAAAATACAGATCACATAAATAAGTCTGTTTACTGCCTCATTGTCAGACCTACCTAGTGGTTTTACCAATTCATAACATTCAAGGAACAGGATTGACTGCAACCAATTTGTTGCATTCAAAACCTTGCTGCAAGCAATCAAGAAGCAAATGTGTATGCAGAGCCCAGTGTTCACATTATTCTAACCGGAGTCTCAGCAACTTAATCCATTATTAACCAAAATCACACAAACGCTTTCATAGCTCAGGGTCTATCCACTTGAAATGATGCACACAGAGATTGTTCCAGCATCTTTTCCTTTTGTTCAGTGCTACGCTCACCCCTGGGACCAACTGGGATGGCCCCTGGGGGATGAAGGATAACTGTATTCATGTTTATTCCATCCTATAGAGCTGTTTCCTTTTTCATTTCTTCTGATGATTATGTGTTAATTGAAGGGGAAAAAAATAAGGGAAGGAATGAACGGAGGGAGGGAGGGAGGGAGGGAGGGAGGGAGGGAGGGAGGGAGGGAGGGAGGGAGGGAGGGAGGGAGGGAGGGAGGAAAGAAGGAAGGAAGGAAGGAAGGAAGGAAGGAAGGAAGGAAGGAAGGAAGGAAGGAAGGAAGGAAGGAAGGAAGGAAGGAAGGAAGGAAGGAAGGAAGGAAGGAAGGAAGGAAGGAAGGAAGGAAGGAAGGAAGGAAGGAAGGAAGGAAGGAAGGAAGGAAGGAAGGAAGGAAGGAAGGAAGGAAGGAAGGAAGGAAGGAAGGAAGGAAGGAAGGAAGGAAGGAAGGAAGGAAGGAAGGAAGGAAGGAAGGAAGGAAGGAAGGAAGGAAGGAAGGAAGGAAGGAAGGACGGACCTGGTTCAAAGTTTCAGTTCCTTAGAAGGGGAAAAAAAAACAACAAAACAAAAAAACAAACAAAAAAAGACTTAAAAAGCCCAACAAGGTTTTTCACCAATCAGTTCATGGAAAAGGAATGAACAATCAAACCAAAACAACCAACCAACCAAAAACAAAACAAAATGAAATTACACAAAGCAAACATACAAACAAAAACCAAACAGAAACAGAAATTGGAGTGAGCAGAGAATATCTGACTGCAGAAGTGCAGAATATATTTATAATAAAATCTGTAAGAATGAGTGCAGCAAATGGGTGTTTTGGAGACAATCATCTGAAAAAAACATTCAACCAGCTCTAAACCCAACCACATATGAATGATTCCTCTGTGCAGTCTTCACTAACCTGTGGGAAAAGCTAGCAAGATAATTATTTGTGCCAAAGGTAAAGTGAAGACCATGTACAAGGGCACACTGTATAACAAAACTGCAAGTCAGCAGCACTCTCTTATATACTGTAGTTGTGAATCCACCTGGTTGGAGACAGAATTCTCCAAAAGGTTTTTATTTGGTTTGTCACAGGTCAACCGAAAATCTACCTGCTCCCGTGACAGGGGGGCAGCTGGCCTGCAGGGCCTCTGGCCCAGAAAGGAAAGGGAAAAAGGGAAAGGGAAAAGAAAACAGAGTCAACGATCTAAGGAGGCACACTTATCTACTAAGTACTATATTGAAATACAGGATAACACAACATAATACAAATTAATTGAAATTAAGACTAATGAATCAAGCAAAATAGGAGAGAGAGTGAGTCCCAAAACCGAGAGGCCTACTGTAAACTCTAGGCAAAATGGCTGGAATGCTCCCACACGCTTCAAAGATTCAAGAGAGGGAGTCCAGCCTGGGAGTGAGATTATATAGTGTCCTGGTCCCGTGACTTATCCCTGACTGTGATGTCCTCTGGGATAAGTAGTCTTCTATGAGCTGAACAATCGGTAAAATTATCCATACTTTACATGATGTTATGATGTGGAATACTGATAGCAAAATTACAAAACCATGACAGGTTAAAATCTGTATTTATTTCTAGTCAGGCTTTTGTTCCAGCAATAATTCACTAATTACAAAGATAAACCATGAAGCATACAAGAAACGATTTTCACGTAGGAAAAGAGTGAAACTAATGCCTTCCTATAATTATTTTTGTTTTGAAAGTTACACAGGAAAAGCTCAAGAGATTCCTAAGAGTGCTTCAGCAACTGTAGTAGTTACAAATCATAATTTTCACTTTTATACAACTGCAGTAAATATTCAAATCTTGTTTACAATTGTTTTCTTACACGGCCCTCGCAATTTTTCAATCATAATCAACACCAGCCATCAACAAGATGGCCATTTGGGAGGAATAAAGACTGTTGTCAGAGGATGCAGGGAGGAAACTAGGAAAGCTAAGGCCTCCTTAGGATTAAATATTGCAGTAGGGGTCAAAGACAACAGAAAGGACTTCAGATAAAACTAACACTAGAGGCAGTGTAGGTCCACTCATGATGAATGAGGAGGGTGGTCTGGTGATAGAAGATACAGAGAAGATGGAGCTACTAAATGCCTTCTTTTTCTCTGTCTATACTGCTGGAGGCTGTTCTGAGAAGCCCTATACCCCTAGGGACCCAGACAATGTCAGGATTAAGGAGGGGTTTCCCTTGGTTGAGAACGATTGGGTTAAGATACAATTAAGCAATTTGGACATCAATAAAGCTATGGGTCCTGATGGGATGCACCTGTGGGTGCTGAGGGAGCTGGCAGAAGTCATTGCTAGGCCACTTTCCATCATTTTTGGTAAGTCATGGGGAATAGTAAAGGTACATGAGGACTGAAAGAAAACAAATGTCATTCCAGTCTTCAATAAGAGCAAGAAGGAGGAACCAGGCAACTAGAGATCAGCTAACCATATGTCCATCTATGGAAAGGTGATGGAAAAACTTATCCTTAGCACTATCTTTAGGCATATCAAGGATTACAGGGTCATTAGAGGTGTCAATATGGCTTTACCAAAGGGAAGTCTTGCTTAACCAACCTGATAGCCTTTTATGAAGACATAATAAGGTTGATAGATGATGGTAAAGCAGGGGATGTGATCTTCCTTGACTTTAGTAAAGAATTTGACACTGTCTCCCACAGCATATGATAAACATATTTACAGATAAACTGAGAAAGTGTGGTCTGGACAACTAGGTAGTGAGGTGGACTGTGAACTGGCTGAAGGAACTGTGTCCAGTTCTGGGTCCCTCAGTTCAAGAAGGACAGGGAACTGCTTGAGAGAGTCCAGTACAAAGCCACAAGGATGATTAAGGGAACAGAGCATCTCCCTTATGAGGAAAGGCTGAGGGAGCTGGGTCTCTTTAGCATGGAGAAGAGACAGATGGGAGAACTCATTAAAGTTTATAAACACACGAAGGGTGAGTGTTAGGAGGTTGGAGCCAGGCTCTTCTCAGTGAAATCCAGTGATAGGACAAGGGGCAATGAGTGCAAGCTAGAACACATGAGCTTTCACATAAATATGAGAAAAAGCTTCTTCACAGTGACAGTATCAGAACACTGGAACAGACTGCCGAGAGAGGTTGCAGGATCTCCTTCCCTGGAGACAATCAAAACCCACCTGGACACAGTCCTGCGTGACCCAATCTAGGTGTTTCTACTCTGGCAAGGGGATTGGACTGGATGATTTTTTGAGGTCCCTTCCAATCCTGGACATTCTGTGAACCACTTTGAACTAATGACAGGTAGAAGAATTAGAGAGTATTTTATTATGTACTGCTGCAGTATGGGATTGACAGATAATAAAATCAAGCCTATTGTTGCTGTGTGTTAAGTGACTCTCAAAATAAATAACCCATTCTCCACAAATTGTTGCTACAGTTTGTGTTATCACTAACAACAGTGTTGGTGACAATGTGACAGAAAACACATCTGTTTAAAATGTTCCTGAGGATTTTTGGATGGTAGGAGTTTCCAACAAGCAATCTGCTACCTAAGAAAAGTCATGGAAACATTATTCTATTTTCAAGATGTCATACAAATATTTAGATGGTATAAAGAAAATCTACACATGATCCCAGACTTCTGCTGAATTCTGCTTACTTCTTCCTCCAAATGGGAAACAAACATCCATATTGTCTAGTAACTGGGAGGCCTGGGAGTTCTTAGAAGTTTTGGTTGGGATTTGCATACTATCATCAAACAAATCCATGCTAACCAGTCGTTGTTCGTCTTTAAAAACACACTTTCCTTTAAATGGTGTGATTCAATGGACAGAAGCCCATAGAGTCACATTTCCTGCCTATTATTCAACCTGAAATTGTATTGAGATAGAAGTCCTGTTTGGGGCTAATCATGTGTGACAAACCCATCTACATAAAGGAAGAAGCTGTTTTGATTTTCTCTAACAAATTGGAATCAGCTTTACCTTTGCTTGCAAGGGAAAGAAGCGTTTAGAATTAAGACACCTCTCATTCCACAGCAGTCAGGACTCATTTACTGAAGTGACAGGAGCAAGCCATTGCAAGAAGATGCTTGGGAAGCATCACACAGCTTTTGCTCTTGGACAGGCATCTTGCACAGTCTGTGCTCCATGTAGTAATACCACTTAATTTCATTTTATTTAAGTATAAGGGAAGATTTTTTTAAAGACAAACATGAGTTTCCACCACTTTCTATGCTCTGTATCTGAAAATGTTTATTGGCATTCCTCCTTCTTGGATGCTTAGCTTCATTTTCTTTAAGGAGTGCAGAGGGACAACACAGGTCCTATAAACAAGATGCAAAAATTGAGCTCTGAAATCAGTTATTTAGAAAACAGATAAGGAAAAAAAATGTAAACTCTGTCACATTGATTTAATAATGTTCTTTTCTTCCTGCTCATTCTATGTATTAATTTTGGTTGGCACAAAATTTCCAAAACTATCTCCTTCAATACCTACATACTCCTTTTTCTTGTCTATGTAAGAAGAAAAATGGAAAAAAAAAAAAAAAAACAAAAAACAAAAAACAAACCTCTCTCTCTATAGATATTTTTTATATACGTTTTTACAACCTGAGTCTATTTAAGCAGATTAATTAATTATTTTCATAATCTGTTGCCCAGAATCTAATTACTACCCTCTGATTAATTTATGCTACATAGCCTTTCCTGGAAAAGATTTTCAGTCTCCTTTTCAGTGTACAATAACTAATATTAATTCTGTCATATTAAGATACTAGAAAGTTATCTCAAAAAAATTTCATTGTTGTTATGCCCAAGACAGATCTTGATCACCACATCTCCAGACATTCCTTCTCTAGGCCTAGAGGGGCACCTCCACTGGTAATCTTGATGACCATCTGTTTCAGGAAGTTATCAACCATCTCCCAGGCTGATTTCTATCTGCTATATTGTACTTCCAGAAAGCATCTGCTAAGATGCAGTCCCCCACAAGAATAAGGGTGATTTCTGTCAGTTGCTTGAAGAATGCTCCATCTGCTTCTTCATCCTGCCAGGATAGTCTAAAACAGATTCCCCCTACAATATCTGCCTATTTGGCTTTACCCCAATCCTTACCCATAAGTACTTGACCTTCTGATTCCCCGTACTGAGCTCTACAAAATCAAAACACTCCTTAACATACAGAGCCACCCCAGCACCTCTCCTTCCTTGCCTTTTCCTTCTGAAGAGCTTTCAGCCATCTGTTACAGCACTTCAGCCATGGGAATGCTTCTATCATGTTTCAGCAAGGGCAATTATGTAATAGCATGCACAATGGCTTCTAGCTCCTCCTGTTCGTTGCTATTGATCTCACCCCCAGGCCCAGCATGCTGACCCTAGGCTTGTCTCTAGTGACCCCAGTTTTATCCACCTCCCCTTCAAATCTAGTTCAAAGACCTCTCAGCAAGTCCTGCCAAGACCTGGGACAGAATCCTTTTCACCCTTTCAGGCAGCTGAACCTCTTCTGTCTCCAGTATGCCTGGTGCTGTATAAACTGTCTTCAGTAGGTCTAGTTCTGCAGGACACATAATAAATAAATAAACACATACACACATACATAAATTCCACTAATGGCACCAGACTCTTAGCAATGTGTTGATCAGATGTGTCTTCCTTTTTCTTTCAGTATTTCTTCCTACTGTGGGTGTTGCAGAAACACCACCTATGCTCCTGCTCTTTCAACTAATTTCCCCAGTGTCCCAAAGTCCCTTTTCATAAGCCCTTGGACTTCTATCCACAACTTCATAGAATCACACAGAATCATATAGAATCATAGAATGGCCTGGGTTGAAAGGGACCACAATGATCATCTAGTTTTAACCCCCCTGCCAAAGTCAGGGTTGCCAACCACCAGACCAGGCTGCACAGTGCCACATCCAGCCTGGCCTTGAATGCCTCCAGGGACAGGGCATCTACAGTCTCTCTGGGCAACCCGTTCCAGTGTGCCACCACTCTCTGAGCAAAAAACTTCCTCCTAATATCTGAACCAACTCCCCATTGTCTTACTTTAAAACCAATCCCCCTTGTCCTATTATTACCCACCTTAAAAACAGTCATTGCCCCTCCTGCTTATATGCTCCCTTCAAGTATTGGAAGGCCACAATGAGGTCTTCCTGGAGCCTTTTCTTCTCCATGCTAAACAAGCCCAGCTCCCTCAACCTTTCCTCATAGGGGAGGTGCTCCAGCCCTCTCATTATCTTAGTGGCCCTCCTCTGAATCC
Source organism: Excalfactoria chinensis (assembly GCF_039878825.1). Classification (NCBI taxonomy): domain Eukaryota; kingdom Metazoa; phylum Chordata; class Aves; order Galliformes; family Phasianidae; genus Excalfactoria; species Excalfactoria chinensis. The sequence goes on along the minus strand of NC_092857.1, from coordinate 55,217,360 downwards.
ATTCCAAGAGCTACGAGTCTTTCTTGTGCTGTAGGCCCCAGGCCTGGACGCAGTACTGCATATGGGGCCTCACAAGAGCTGAGTAGAGGGACCTCCCTGTCCCTGCAGGCCACCCCTTTTTCAATGCAGCCCAGAACACAGTTGGCCTTCCAGTCACACTGCTGGCTCATGTCCAGCTTCTTGTCTACTTCATTGCTGCTGATTTGAACAACCAAAAGCAGGTAGTAATCACCAGACCGCACCAGACTATTGAGCTTCCTTGTGATGTCTCTGACTCACACCCCAGAGAGACAGCAGATGTCCTTGTGGGAAGAGATTGGTCAGCATATCAGGCCCTCTGTTCCCTTCAGAGGGAAGTCAGTCACCTTTGAACACACACATACATTTCTTAGGCTACTTTGGGAGAGTTCATTAGCTCTGGATAGAAAATTATGAAATGTAAACAATATGTAAAATTGGTTCCCCAAAGCATCTCACACACAGTTCAGTGTCGGGAACTTACAAACAATTCCTATGAAAAAAGTAATTAAATGGCAGTGAATTTGAGCAGAGCAAGAGATACAGTTTATAGAGTTATTTTGAAGTGACACACTTTGAAGATCAAAGAGCTATTCCTTTAAAGTTTTTAATATAAGCAGCACAAACATTAATTTATTTTCCAAAAAATTATTTAGAAATTAGAATGCATAACTAAGCCTGTGCAGAAGCTGTTTATGTTTTCTTCTAGAAATAAATTAATAAAATATAATTTAAAAAAAGTTTCATAAAAGGAGAAAAAAACAACAAATATTAGCAAAAGGAGAAAAACTGTCAGCTCATATGCAAGTGAAATTTAATATGTTGATTCTGATCTGTGAAATGTTTGCCACCTGCCATGTCAGATGTATCTCCTTCTCTAAGAAATGCTGCTGAAAATAAATAAATAAATAAATGTTTAGCTGCAGCATTTAGAAAGGGCAATATTTCATAATAGAGACTACCACAGAAATGTGTGAAATAAGTACTACCATGAAAACAATCCGTATTTTTAAACAGAACTGGTTTGTTTGTTTGTTCTTTTCCATAGCAAATGCAAAAATATTAACTATTTCTGTTTTCAAATGACCGCACACTCACACTAATATGCATAATTTAACATTCATTTGAAATTTATTCTCTCCAAAAATTATGGATTACAACTGCTTTCTCCTGTTGTAAATTAAGATAGCTAGTTTGTCATTCAGGCCAGGCTAGAGAAGTTGCCAGTTTTCTCAAATCGTCGATACTTTTGAGAAGGCTGTTGCTGCACACATCAGTGAAAATCTGTAAAACTCTGGAGAAATAAAACAAAACACATAAAAACAACCTTCAACTCGTAGCTGACAACTACTCCAGAATTACAAGGCCTTATTATTATTATTAGCTTTGCAGACACGATAGCTCTAGGAAGAGATACAAAACTGAGATGGGCTCAGGACTGAGAAGTGGATGTGAGCATGAATGGTATTACAGTTTATTCATGAGTGTGTGTCATGGTCATATGACTTGTAGCTCACACCACACAAAAGGCTCAGGAAAAGGATCTAGCGATGGAACATCAACTTGTTCTGGCACTGACTCTCATGTCACAGTAGGGTGTAGGGTGAATGTGTGAAGGTCTGAAAGGATAGACACTGTGAATAAAGCGTGCTTCTGTGTTTTTATCTTTTATTGGAAAACTGTGTAAGCCCCGCTAGAGACGCCGGGGACGCCGCCTCTTGTGGGGCAGAGGAGCGCACTGGGCACTGCCAGCCTTTCTTTTCATAGGGCGCCGGGATTCCCTAGCCGAGCGATTCCTGCGGCCCTGCTCAGAGGGACCGGCTGCCTCCTGCTCTGGCTCCTCGCTGGGGCTTGGTGTGGTGGGGAGCTCATCTGCAAGCATGCCGAGGGCCAAGCTGGACGTGCCGGGAAGCTCATTTCTATTGGGTCCCGCAGAGCTGCTCGAGGGCACGGTGCTGGGGGCGATGGTCAGGTGAGGAGAGGCGGCAGGACTGGACATGACCCCGGGTCCGTCTTCCTGCTCCTGGACAGAGCTGGGGCCTTCAGAAACATTATCCTGCTCCTGGGCAGCACTGGGATCTTCGAGGCCCAGCAGTCTCCGGGCCTCCTGGCCGCACCGGCTCACGATGACTTCGATGAGCGCATCTATTAATGGTGCAGTGACAGGTCCCAGGGTGCGCTGTGCGTGGTACACCAGGGCATCCCTGTTCAGTCCCACTTGGCACAGAAGAGCCAGGATCACACTCTCAAGACCACAGATCTGCCACCAGGGCAGCTCCTGGATCTGCGAGAAGATGTCCTGCAGCCAAGGCAGCACTGGGTAGAGAAGGTCACGTCTCTCCCTGAAGAGTGCTGCCCACTCCTCTGGCAGGAGGCCACCCACTCTTGCTGCTCCCACATCCCTGTGCACAGTTGACAGTGGAGCCACATTCCTGCGCACAGTTGACCGTGGAGCAGATGCCACAGTGCCTCTGCGGCCGCTGGTGGTCTGAAAGCCAATGGGCACTGGAACTGAGGGTGGAGAGACGATGCAGTCCACAAACTGATTGTCTCCCCGCACGCAGACCCGGATGGTCTGCATGGCTGTCCTGCACAGTGGGCAGGTGGCCCTCAGCTTCGCCCACCGATGAATGCAGCCGAGGCAAAATGTGTGATTACATGGAATCACACAGGTCATGTCCTGTCGCACATCGCGACAGATGGAACATGTCCATGCCTCTTCTGCAGACATGTTCCTCTCGCTGCAGCTGGCTGGAAGAACTGAGGATGACGAGTTGTTCTCCTTCACCAGAGCTGCAGCGGTGGTGTCTCACTGCAAAAGGAAGAGAGGCCACAGTCACTCTCTGTCCCAGGCTGTGAAAGTCCTCAGCAGGAAGCCCTCCCAAGCCCATAACTAGGTTGTCAAATGCTCTCTGCTCATACGGGGCCAGGCTCCCCACGGCTGCCCTGAGGGACCCACATGTCCCCACACCACTCACCTCCGCTGCTGCGGGTGCACTCACTAGGGTCCCAGCTGCCTGCACTGGGCAGGGCCGGGAAAACAGAGGCGATGCTGTGGGTCAGGCACTGAGATGCTGCGAGCAGCCCCAGGCACGACCCAGCACAGCACAACCAAATACTTGTTCCAAAAACCTCCAAGCCTCGCACAACTGCTCAGCACGGTCCAGGAACGAGCCAGACTGAGCCAGGCTCTGCCGGCACCCCACTATGAGCAGTGAGGGCTGAGCAGTCACAATCTGTCACCTGGTGATGTCACAGCCTGTTGCTCGGAGACATCATTGACTCATCTGGGTTGGAAAAGAGCTCCAAGACCAGAAACTCCGACCTTTAATCTGGTGTTTTCAAGTCAACTACTGAGCTATGTCCTGAACGAGCACATCTTTATGTGCTTTAAATTCATTCAGGGAGGGGGACTCAGCTACTTGCCTTTGCAGCCTGTGTCCACACTTCATAAGCCTCTTAGTAAATACCTTTTTTGTAACATCCAACCCAAACCTTTCCTGGTAAAGTTTGCTGCCTTAACGTCTTGTCCTGTAGCCCATTTTGTGGGAGAGCAGGTCAATCCCCACTTCCATTCTACCTTCTCTGAGGCAACATTGGAGTGCAGGAAGGTCTCTCCTGTGCCACCTTTTCTCTAGGCTAAATAATCCCAATTCCCTCTGATGCTCCTCACAAGACTTGTTCTCCAGACCCTTCCGCAGATGGAATGGAGATTTCCTGTGGGAGGTCTGTCCTTGCCTGCCAGTCATCCGAGCTTTCAGGCACATCACAGGATGCTGAGCAAAAGGCAGTTTCAGTGTTTAGCTACTGTGGCTCAATATGAGGTTCAAGCTTAAACTTAACAATGTAAATGTAACTCCCTGCAGCTGCCCTGAGGGACCCACATGTCCCCGCACCACTCACCTCCGCTGCTGCGGGTGCACTCCGTAGGGTCCCAGCTGCCTGCACTGGGCAGGGCTGGGAAAACAGAGGCGATGCTGTGGGTCAGGCACTGAGATGCTGCGAGCAGCCCCAGGCACGACCCAGCACAGCACAGCCAAATACTTGTTCCAAAAACCTCCAAGCCTCGCACACTTGCTCAGCACGGTCCAGGAACGAGCCAGACTGAGCCAGGCTCTGCCGGCACCCCACTATGAGCAGCGAGGGCTGAGCAGTCACAATCCGTCACCTGGTGATGTCACAGCTTGTTGCTTGGGGACATCACCATGGGCTGTCTGCCCCCAAAGAACCCACCCCTGAATTTTAAGTTTGTGTTTACAGTGTCAATAATTGAAGTTTTAGGCATGTAGTTTTAGGCATGTGTCACAGCAATAGAGATGTGATATAAAGAAGGATTCTTCATTCTTAAAAGTATGATTATATGGAGAAAAAGTCATAGCATTCAGGAACCTGATTTTGGTCTGGCTCATGTACTGAAAGTAAAAATATTAAAATATGGTTCTCAGATATCAATGTGTGTCAATCAGAATAGTCTTTAGAAACACTCAGAGGAACATCAATAGTGAATCTTCATAGGATATTAAGATTTATTATAAGGGGAAAAAACAAACAAACAAACAAACAAAACAAACAAACAAACAAACAATGAAATAGTATGATCTGAAGCTACTTGTGCAGAGAGGGGTTGAGGAAGATCCTTTACAGAAGTAATCCCTTTTGTCATTTCACCACCTATATATTTTCTGGGCAAGCATTAGCTTTTCTGTATTGTGAGAACTCCATTGCCAAAGCCTGCATGTCATTGAGTACAGCTCCAGTTCTTTTTGCTATATTTTTCAGCTTTATTTCAAGGATTTAAGTTGAACAGTACTCTTTGGAAAGGACAGTTTTGGTTTTATTTTTCCTTTGGGTAATCACTCACTGTTTCATAGGCTGTGAACCTTTAACCTCACCAGTTTCTTCCAGTTCCTATACCAGCTAGAACAAAACTATTTATTTTTGTTTCAAGCACTTTGTGATTATCATCTGCAAACATGCATGTGAGCAATACCAAGTCACACAAAGAGATAAATAAGCCATTTATTTGATACAGTAACAAGCTGATTTATCAAAAGCTTGTGCAATGGGTACGTTATCGATATATGAATCAGAAAGCTTGAGCAGAACTTCCTCAAGGTGAGAAAATGCCCTTCCTGAAAACCTATTTTCTTTTGTGATAATATTTTTGATAATTTAATTTCTAATTTAAGCCAATTTGAAAAGATTGTATGTTTGCCTCAGCCAGAATCTTGATATTTTTTTAGCTTCTGATGTGTTTGGAAGGAGGTAAATTTTGATGTGTCATAATCGTCTGTGAAGTAGAATAACTTTTTTTTCATATGAGGATCCATCACTCTCCACAACAGGAAGGAGATTGCAGCAGGGAGAGTACTGGACTGATGGATTCTTTTGTCAGGTGAACAATGATAGGACAGAAGAAAATGGCCTCGAACAGTGGCAGAGGACGTTTAGATTGGATGTCATAAAGATTTTATTTGCAGAGGATATTGTCAAGAATGAGAATGTGCTGCCAAGGGATGTTGCTCCATCCCTGTTGGTATTTAAGAAATGTGTGTATGTGGTGCTAAAGGATGTAGATTATTGATGATATTTAGTAAGTTGATTGTTTGACTTGGTGATCTTAAAGATCTTTTCAACTTAAATAATTCCATGATTGTATATTCTGTGACCAATATTTTTCAATCTGGTAATTATAGATACATAGCATTTCAAAAGTTGACCTTAATTCAATCTTATCTCACATGATTGGTATTCTTAAAGTTAGCAAAAATGACCTGGAAATGCAATCAATGCTGAATGTTCTTTCAGTGTGTCAAGAGAAAAATCAAATACTGTATGTTGGGAAAACTTCTATTTTACTGTAAGCCATTTTTAAATTAACATTTGAGACATATAGTGACATCTTCTTATTTTTAATTAGTCTGTAAACTAGGGTGCTTGGTACTTTTCCTGTAAGAACTATAGCTTTTTGCTTTTCTGAAAAGCAGAATAATTTCTTATTTTAGTGATGTTTCAAATAGCAAAAGAGAGGGTAGAAATAGGGTTTGATGTTACAGTAAGAAAACACTAATAATATCTTCCTGTGTTTATGGGCAGTGAAACTTACTAGCTTGTTCTGTTGCATAAATGAGAAAGGAGATTTCTTTCTGAAGTACTCACACTTCATTACTGATATGCTGAGCTCTTTAATGTGAAGCACTCTTATTTAGTATCTCTCATATGAGACACAGAAAAGAAGAATACCTGCATCTGGATCTGTTTGGTGAAATGCTTATCTAATGGAGCAATTTTTTTTCAGTACTTACTGTTGTTTCTATTTCACAGAGTTGTGTGGGTGCATTTTTTGTCTTTTTTTTTTTTTTTTTTTTTTTTTTTTTCAGACAGAGATAGTAAAATATCTAAGAACAGAAATTGACTTTTAAACCTTGATATAGTAGCAATGAAGTGTAAGAAGCCAATGACGTATAATTTGTAGTCAAGTTCTGTAACATCATGTAATGTCCTGTCCATGCCATATGATATCATATATCATGTCATGTCCTTTATCATATAATTTTATATCATGATTTTTACTAAAGTTGTAGTGTAGGAAAAAAAAAAAAAATCCCCTGTTTTAGATGTTAGATGGAATGAGAGTATAAATAAATACAGGTAGAGGTATTGCCAAAAGAACAAATTGGGGTGTAATCTAAGTGTTATGTTAGAAAACGCATTCCAGTGTAAAACTGTAGTCTCATCACAAACATCATGGCTCTTCTCTAATCTGTAAACATTTAGTGCTGTCCGGAAGATTCCTCTACAGTGTTACATCTCTGTTTCTACCTGTGTGCAGTAAACTCTTCCTGTTTAAGATCTACTTTAGTTCAAGTCAGAACAATCTAATCTTTACATTCTGAACGATTCTAATTTGCAGGTACCTGTGTCTTCTCCTGAAGCTTATTTTAGGATTTAATTTTCAGATTTTCATCTGATTCATTTAAACATATTACATCTTAGCTTTGGTTTTGCAGACAGATACATAGAAATAAAAAAGATATTGTTCAGTTACTCAGATAAATAGCGGCAGACCATGATGTGCAACAGATCTGCATTATGTCTTTATTTGCTCTCTACTTTATCACTCTAATAATGAGAACATTTTGCACAGTATTAAGTATAATAATCTGGTTGTTTCCACCATGAACTGTCTGGTAGTATGTACTTCTGAGCTTGGATGTGGTGATTGTAGTTCTCAAACTGTGACTTGTAGTTAATGAAAAGTCTGATTATCTCTGCATGGAAAATGTTTAAAGTTAGAATTGCTAATAGTCTGTACCAGTTTCTTTGAAGGTCAAAGTGTACATCTGAATGTGCTTTCAGAATGATTGGGTTGAAAATTAGTAAGCCATCGCAGAAACATGTTTGAATGTGAAATTTATCTTCAGTATTCTGGCAAACTAACTGTGAAAGACATTGATAGATTGCTCTTGAAGTCTGAAAGCTATAACTGTAACTGTTTTCTGTAATTCTCACTGGAACTATTATGAAACTTTTCAAAGAGTTTTTTGTGGATTAGCAGTAATACTGAGACTTCTAATCTGCTCCTGTTCTGAGTTTCTCATTCTTTATTTCCCAGTCCAGAGAAGAGATTCTGTCATTCTGTATAAAGGCCATATGCCTGTTTTACATACATTGATTTTATTCAGTATTTGGTAACAAAAATGAAGTGCAGTGATGCATGTAGAGACTTGCTGAATGAATACATATGTTTTTCTTTGACAAGCCAGTTTTAACATCTAGTCTTCATACTGTGACTTAAAAAAAGTTCAGTTAATGTATTTCTATCATGTGAAAGAAATTAGGTAATGACAATTAGTTTAAAAACAAAACAAATGATTAAACTGTCATGAGTAGCAAAGTTTCCTTAATGATGAGATAGGAAAAGCAAAGCTACAGACTGACAGATAGGCTAGATAACATCCTCCACTGGAACCTTCAAAAACCAAATTTATTTTTGACATGGAAAACTGTTCAGAGTTATGGATGACCTAGATATTCTCTTGAGTTTTCTCCAAACTGTTCACTTGTGATCCTGAGATCTCTACGGGGCTTCTCCTTTCTGTTGTGAGCAAGGCCATTAGCCAAGTCCAAACCCTCTCTTTGCCCAGGAGCAGTGCAAAGCTGCCCTTGCATTGCACGCCATACAAGAAGCAGAAGAACCCTGTGTCTTGTGCAGCTCTTGCAGTGCAGCTGAGCACTGGGACTAGGAGTATGTCTACTGAGACATAGTGAGTCTAAAAGACTTTTGGCCACAGAACTCTTTTCTGTATACCTTTTATTTGCTTAGCGGTTATTGGAATGATTAAGTTGTAGCTCCTAGTGCTACAGAATTAAAAATGATCTATTGCCATTTCATCACAAATGTATACTCTTGCATTACCAGTTTTGCTTTTTTGATTAAACTTGCACATTAAGCAGGTTATCTGGAAAATATCCTCCTGTGGTAACAGGATCCTGTTGCATATAAACTCCCTTTCTATTATCACAGAGTCACACAATAACAGAATTGTAGGGGCTGGAAGGGACATCTAGAGATCATGTAGTCCAGTCCCCCTGCAAAGCAGGCTCCCTGTAGCAGTCCGCACAGGTTGACGCCCAGGCAGGTCTTGAATATCCACAACATCTGTGGGCAGCCTGTTCTCATGCTCTCTTGCCCTGACTGTGGAGAAATTCCTTCGCATATTGCTGGCAGAACTTCCTAAGCTCCAGTTTTTCACCACTTCCCCTAGTCCTGTGCTCACATACTGATGAAAGGAAGTTGGACATGTCTCTTTGACTCCAGCACTTAAGGTATTTATTAACATTAATCAGGTCCCCTCCAAGTCTTATTTTCTCAAGGCTGAACAGACCCAGTTCACTCAGCATTTCCTCACAGGGGAGATGAGCCAGGCCCTCTATCATCTTAGTGGCTCTCCACTGGACTCTCCAGGACATCCCTGTCTATTTTGTACCAGGGAGCCCAGAATTGGGTTCAGCTCTCCAGGTATGCTAATATATAAGTGTATTGCTATATGTGTTTATTTAATTATTTACATATTTATCATATTTTTTCTTACAAGTTTTCATTGTTCCATTTTGACTTAAATAGTATTTCCAAGCTGCCTTCCTACAATATGTTAAAGTTCTGTTGTTTCTGCTGTGAAAAACTTAAATTTCATGATAGAATAAAAACAAATACCAAAAGTGGTTAAACAATATTTTTTAAAATTTACTCAGTTGATAACTTTCCATAGAACAAAGAATTTGTCAGCTACGGGTATAGCCCATCTAATGCATTAAGGAGTGGAATACTAACAGTTTTATTTATCATTAGAACTTTTTCTTCCCTAGCATTGTCCTTCAAACTAACTCATATGATATATATACAGTCATTTATTGTCATTTGACGTATAGTGTCATTTGTGACTGCACCTTCATCTTTCAAATATTTTAAATGTTATAAGCTTTGATATCGTAAAACATTTGCATTATTTGATATTGTGCTATTCAACGGATTGTAATCAAATGATGTTCTGCATTAACCTCAATAATCAAAGATATTAAATGTCAGAACTGAGAATGAAGGGTGAAAGAAAATATGGAAAGACTATTTGTGCAAGTAAAAATGTCTGCTTGTATTTTCGTGTTCATTTTGAGTTACTTTATTTCACATAGGTTTTAAATCAGCCTCTAGGCAGAACTGCAAAACTAGGCAACACACACTGAAATATATATGTCAGTATACTTAAGTAAACACTGACAGTGCTAGCTATTTCATGCAAAGTAATTTTTAAGATATGCAACACTAAGTTTTTAAAAACCAGGGTCTGTGTTGTCTGAATAATACATTCAATTCATCTAGAACAGACTAGAAACACAACTTTGAGACCAAAGATTTGTAGCACTCTCATGCCCTGTGTTTCTTCTGAGATAGTAGTATGTGAAATATCTCCCACTCCAGGCATGTTGCAATTTGTTTGCTCTGGGGTTGGCCTGGTAACTTCAGATGGTTTATGTGAGAACAAAAAGCAACCTTTAGATTTAGACTCCTACCTCATAAATTAACTAAAGCCTTTCAGTTGAAGTGAAGGAACATGTCTGATGATTTTTTAGCTGTAACCCTTTCCTTAGCATTTCCTATGGAACCATCTACACATGATATACTAACTTTACCATCAGTACATGTCTCCACCATTCATTTCAGAGTACTCATGCCCTGAGTGGACAGGATGCTGTTGTAGCATGCAACGTGCCAGGCCTCAGTGTCCCACTCTAATGGACAAGCATGCAGCCAGTTCCATCACGTGGTTCCTGAAGCCATATTTGTTTCCAGACTAGAAACAAAGAAAGGCCAGACAGCATTTACAATGGCTGAAAATAAAGAAAAACTTTCAAACAAGGATCTGGAGAAAAAGAAGTGCAATAAAGTCAAAATAAAATCAAAAAGCTCTTGGAAAGATTGCAGGAAGGTCAAGATAGTAGCTCAGCATGGCCCATAAAAACAAATCAGCGGTAGTCAATTTTTTCCTTACTTGGATGATATTTTTTCTGGTACACATTTATTGATGAACTACTCTGAGGGTAGTGAGTAAATTGCAGGTTTGCCTGATGTGAAGATTATCATTGTCTGTACTGAGTACTTTTTTCATACTCAGACGTTGAGTATATGATCATGTTTTCACATCTCTGATCCTAATAAAGGATGCTCTCACAAAACGCTTATTTTTCTGAGGGTTGCAGACTGCCTTTTAATATTTTTGAAAAGTCCAATAGCTATACTTTGCCGTGCTTAACTTTAGGAGGCTCAGTGTTGGTAATCTTCAGCATTTTCTAGACCTTATCCTACTTTCTTTCCTTTGGCATCTTGGAAAGTTTTGAAGGATGCTAATGTAGCCAGTATTGAAACATGACACAAGGCATTTGTTCTCTCCTTCTTCAGAAAGAAAACAAACAAACAAAAAAGCTTACAGAAGTTATTCAGTTAAAAAAAAAAAAAAAAAAAAAAAAAAAAAAAAAGGAAAAAAAAAAGAAAAAAAGATCAGAACTTGAAAATGGAATATATAAAAGAGTAAAGTGCAATTAGACTTTTCAGTCTAGAAAGAAAGTGGCAGTAGTGGGATATGGTAGGGGTAAGTAAAATGATTAATGGCACAGGATAGGTCAACAAGGAATAGCTGTTCTCTGTTTCTCATACAGAAGCAGCTGGAAGCATCAAATGAAATGAGCAGGCAGATGGTTTAAAGCAAAAAGTACTCAAAATGCATAATTCAGTTGGGGAGTGCACTGCCACAGGATGTTGTGGATGCAAAATAATATTAATGCCTTCAGAAAACCATTAGATGAATTAATATGGAAGATATCCATTAAAAGTTGTAAAACAGTAATTTTCATCCTGCTCTGGCTACAGAATTGCCTCATCACAAATTCTTGAAAGGGGAGAATATATATGTGGAAAATATATGCTTACCACTTCCAATATAATAACATTCCGTTTTTAGAATTTTCTTCACACTTTGAAATAAACCTTAAATGATCACAAATTAGACATTTTCCTGTTGAATTTCACTTGGTGAAGAACTTTGGAAATAAAAGTGTTTTTTTTGGTTTTTTTTTTTTTTTTTTTCATTAGTATAGTTGGCTTACTGACATTGAACTCTGTTAATGTTCATTACAATGTCTGGTAACGTTTATTGAACGTCTATTAATTCAAACAATAAACATTTTTCTTCATATCAGTAAGAAGTACTAAAATAATACTGAATAAGTCAAAAGACAAAAGAGATTTTTTGTCTTTCTGTAGCTACTCTGTGTTGACATCAGGAATGCTAGCTTACATATTTTCATGTACAGAAATTTTCCTTATGATTTTCTTTTCCTAGCTAATCAAACTAAATAGAAACATCTGCAATTCTGAAGATTAGGTAATTTGTTTGAAATCTGAACACCAGGTTAAAGAAAAACACAGCATTTACTTAAATTATTTACTTAAAATTGTGCTTGATTTATCATTTCAAAGTTTAAATGAAAGTCATAGCTAAAACGCAGCAAATATTTTCGGTGTGTCATCTGCAACAAATTTATTTTTTCTGAAATGGGAAATACTAATCAATGGTTGAATTTATTAAAAAATTCAGACCTTCAAGTGGCTATCACTGGTTTCAGTGTATGTTTAATATTTCAAAGCTTCCAAGGTGTGATGCTGTATAGACTATACAGATCTGTAAGATGCAATGTACATGGTGTAGCATTTCCATTCTTTTAAGATGAGAGTATACGGAAGGAAAGGATTAAGGGCTGGGGTATTATCAATTATTTCCTTTCTCTTCCCTGTTTGGTTCTGAGTGAAAAAAAAAAAAAAATAGAATTCCCAAAAAATTATTTATGAATTACTTTTTATGCTTTCTTTTAGTTTTCTATAAGTTATGCAAGTTGCTGTTTTTCTCCTCAGATGACTTGACCCAGAAAACTTTTCTTGACTGGTCTTACAGTTGACATGATTATTCAGATTATTCTTTCCTGCCAAGAAGGACAGGAATGGGAGAAAATGCATTTGAAGAGTCCATGTGTATATTCTGCCATGAACTTTTAAATTGGGACATTAAAATATTAAGTTACTAATATTATTTTCATGATTTTACAGCTACTCAAGAGCTTCTGCTAGCAGAGAACCGGCATTACAATTGTCCTAATATCCTGGCAGTATCAAATTTGTTACATGACTTGCACATTTGTAAGACAATAAGGAACTTAATTCATTTTATATGGGCTGGACTTCCTTTCCATTTGACTGTTGCTGATATTCCAGGTGTTAATATTTTCTGCAATTCATTGTTTATATCCTGTGTTCTTGTTACCTACTTTCTCACTCTGTGGTTTCTATTATAGTCATTAAAATCTGTAGCATAAATTTATGCTAAATAGATCTACATACAGAGTTTCATGTACGGTACCAGCATAATTAGCTCCTGAAGACAAAATTAATGTGACAATAATACTTTGATTATTTACCCTGGAGCATCTACTTGTATGTGTTCAAATGATACATTCACATTTTGACCTAGGCATATTCTTCATTTAATTTAAGTGGAGAGGGTGGAAATACTGAAGCAATTCAGCTGGTATTTACACATGCAAAATTGTGCATAATCAGTGAGTCAATCTGAGCATACAAAAGAAAAGGATAAAAAAACAACAAAAAAAAAAACAAACAATCAAACAAACTGAATTTATGACCTTTCAAACATTATTTTCAATGAATGAATATTCTCTTTTTCTTTTTCCTCAATATTTATGGAATTATAGGATATTGAACTGGAAAAAATATGATAAAATATTAACATTCATCTATTTAAATTGTTTAAGACAAGATGCTCTTTGTTGTTTCTTTTCCTTGCTTCATGAGGTGTTGTAGATTAAGGCCAATGGGATGGTGCATAGATTAATGAAGTATATGTCTGTGGAACAGGTAGCTTTGTACACTGTATTTCATAACAACAACAGATTTTCTACTCTGTTTTACTACTTCTTCACTTATAGTTATGCAACAGATATGAAATTAAGTCAAATAAACATACAAATTCTTTTACATCAACACCATACATCTGTACATTCTGGGGGGCAGTCAGCCTAGTAACGTAGCAGGAAAGGTCCTGGAGGTCTTGGTGGACATAGTTGAACATGTGAGTCAACAATATGTTCTTGCTGCTAAGTAGGCTAATGGTATTCTTTGCTGCATTAGGCAAAATATTGCCAGAAAATCAAAGGAGGTGATCTTTACCTTCCACTCAGTATTGATCAGGCTGTCCTGGTTCAGTACTGGGATTTTCAGAGCAAGAGGGACATTGGCATTCCATAAAGACTCTGGTGTAGGGCCATCAAGATGCTTCAAGGCCTGGAAAACCTCTCCTCTCAGGAGAGGCTGAGACAACTGAGAGTTGGAACTGCTTCATCTGGAGGAGGTTCAAGGGGATCTCATCCACACTCATAAATACTTCAAGAGAGAGTGTAAAGAAGATGGAGTCAGGCCCTTGTCAGTGATGCCCCATGTCTGGACAAGAGGTGATGGACACAAACCATAGAGATTCTCTCTGCACATCAGAAACCAGTTCTGCGCTGTGTGGATGACAGAGCAGAGGCTGCCCAGAAAGGTTGTGGACTCTCCTTAGACAAATGGTACCTGAATGCTCATAAAGTTCTCACTTGGAGCCTAAGAATCACTTCTCACAAATTGCAGGGAAAGACAAAAATCAATATAGAGGTCTAGAGGATTATATATACCTAGGATGATTTCCATTAGAAAAACAGTAGACTATTTTTTTCCCTCAATTTCATGTGAGATGTATTCAGTACAGTTACATATTTAAATCTGTATTGAAGCATAGAATTAAAGGAAGGTTTGTCACCAATAAAAATACATCTGATGCATACTGGAATTATTTTTCCATGTGACTGTGCTTGGTCAACCCTTTGCTTTATTATCATTATTATTTTCTACAGAAAACAGAGGCTATAAATATTTCTGATACTTCTTATTCAGAGAGATACCATTTTACAATTGTCAAGGGTGTAAATTATTAATGAGATATGAAGGTGAGGAGAACACTAAATAGTCTAGTGTTTAAAAGTTTTTGTTGTATTTTATGTTAACCCTCTTTTACCCATCAGTAAAAAACATACTGAGAGGACGGGGAGGGGCGAGGAAGGGGAGAGGGGGGGAGAGCAACAAACAAAATAAAACAAAAGCAACCAGAAATTAGAGAGGAAGTTCATAGAAGAAAGACAATATGCATCTTGAAGTTCCTTTGTCTATGTCTGAAGACAGTGCTTGCTTGTAAAATCATAAATTTGATTAGAGTCATATTTAGAACAGGTGCAAATTAATCAGGAAGAGGAAAAAGAGGAAATATCTGAAACATAGGAGGTTGCTGTGGGGGTGGACAGCCCATGGCAATATCCCTAAGCAACAAGCTGTGACATCACCAGGTGACAGATTGTGACTGCTCAGCCCTCACTGCTCATAGTGGGGTGCCGGCAGAGCCTGGCTCAGTCTGGCTCGTTCCTGGACCGTGCTGAGCAGGTGTGCGAGGCTTGGAGGTTTTTGGAACAAGTATTTGGCTGTGCTGTGCTGGGTCGTGCCTGGGGCTGCTCGCAGCATCTCAGTGCCTGACCCACAGCATCGCCTCTGTTTTCCCGGCTCTGCCCAGTGCAGGCAGCTGGGAACTACGGAGTGCACCCGCAGCAGCGGAGGTGAGTGGTGTAGGGACATGGGGGTCCCTCAGGGCAGCTGCAGGGAGTTACATTTACATTGTTAAGTTTATGCTTGAACCTCATAATGAGCCACAGTAGCTAAACACTGAAACTGCCTTTTGCTCAGCATCCTGTGATGTGCCTGAAAGCTCGGATGACTGGCAGGCAAGGACAGACCTCCCACAGGAAATCTCCATTCCATCTGCAGAAGGGTCTGGAGAACAAGTCTTGTGAGGAACATCAGAGGGAACTGGGATTATTTAGCCTAGAGAAAAGGTGGCACAGGAGAGACCTTCCTGCTCTCCAATGTTGCCTCAGAGAAGGTAGAATGGAAGTGGGGATTGACCTGCTCTCCCACAAAATGGGCAACAGGACAAGACAATATGGCAGCAAACTTTACCAGGAAAGGTTTGGGTTGGATGTTACAAAAAATGTATTTACTAAGAGGCTTATGAAGTGTGGACACAGGCTACATAGGCAAGTAGCTGAGTCCCCCTCCGTGAAGGAATTTAAAGCACATAAAGATGTGCTCGTTCAGGACATAGCTCAGTAGTTGACTTGAAAACACCAGATGAAAGGTCGGAGTTTCTGGTCTTGGAGCTCTTTTCCAACCCAGATGAGTCTATGATGTCTCCGAGCAACAGACTGTGACATCACCAGGTGACTGATTGTGACTGCTCAGCCCTCACTGCTCATAGTGGGGTGCCGGCAGAGCCTGGCTCAGTCTGGCTCGTTCCTGGACCGTGCTGAGCAGCTGTGCGAGGCTTGGAGGTCGAGCAAGATTTTGGCTGTGCTGTGCTGGGTCGTGCCTGGGGCTGCTCGCAGCATCTCAGTGCCTGACCCACAGCATCGCCTCTGTTTTCCCGGCCCTGCCCAGTGCAGGCAGCTGGGACCCTACGGAGTGCACCCGCAGCAGCGGAGGTGAGTGGTGTGGGGACATGTGGGTCCCTCAGGGCAGCCGTGGGGAGCCTGGCCCTGTATGAGCAGAGAGCATTTGACAACCTAGTTATGGGCTTGGGAGGGCTTCCTGCTGAGGACTTTCACAGCCTGGGACAGCGAGTGACTGTGGCCTCTCTTCCTTTTGCAGTGAGACACCACCGCTGCAGTTCTGGTGAAGGGGAACAACTTGTCATCCTCAGTTCTTCCAGCCAGCTGCAGCGAGAAGAACATGTCTGCAGAAGAGGCATGGACATGTTCCATCTGTCGCGATGTGCGACAGGACATGACCTGTGTGATTCCATGTAATCACACATTTTGCCTCGGCTGCATTCATCGGTGGGCGAAGCTGAGGGCCACCTGCCCACTGTGCAGGACAGCCATGCAGACCATCCGGGTCTGTGTGCGGGGAGACAATCAGTTCGTGGACTGCATCGTCTCCCCACCCTCAGTTCCAGTGCCCATTGGCTTTCAGACCACCAGCGGCCGCAGAGGCACTGTGGCACCTGCTCCACGCTCGGCTGTGCGCAGGGATGTGGCTCCACTGTCAGCTGTGCACAGGGATGTGGGAGCAGCAAGAGTGGGTGGCCTCCTGCCAGAGGAGTGGGCAGCACTCTTCAGGGAGAGACGTGACCTTCTCTACCCAGTGCTGCCTTGGCTGCAGGACATCTTCTCCCAGATCCAGGAGCTGCCCTGGTGGCAGATCTGTGGGCTGGAGAGTGTAATCCTGGCTCTTCTGTGCCAAGTGGGCCTGAACAGGGATGCCCTGGTGTACCACGCACAGCGCACCCTGGGACCTGTCACTGCACCATTAATAGATGCGCTCATCGAAGTCATCGTGAGCTGGTGCGGCCAGGAGGCCCGGAGGCTGCTGGGCCTCGAAGATCCCAGTACTGCACAGGAGCAGGAGAATGTTTCTGAAGGCCCCAGCTCTGTCCAGGAGCAGGAAGACGGCCCCGGGGCCATGTCCAGTCCTGCCGCCTCTCCTCATCTGACCATCGCCCCCAGCGCCATGCCCTCGAGCAGCTCTGTGGGACCCGAAAGAAATGAGCTTCCCGGCACATCCAGCTTGGCCCTCGGCATGCTTGCAGATGAGCTCCCCACTACACCAAGCCCCAGTGAGGAGCCAGAGCAGGAGGCAGCCGGTCCCTCTGAGCAGGGCCGCAGGAATCGCTCGGCTAGGGAATCCCGGCGCCCTATGAAGAGAAAGGCTGGCAGTGCCCAGTGTGCTCCTCTGCCCCACAAGAGGCAGCGTTCCCGGCGTCTCTAGCGGGGCACCCGGAGGATGCTGATCCTCGAAGACTTCAGCGCTGTCCATGAGCTGGAGGACGGGCCCAAAGACCCCGGCGCTGCCCAGGAGCAGGAGAACAGCTCTGAAGACCCTGGCGCTGCCCAGGAGCACGAGGACGGCTTCGCTGACTCGTCCGGTCCTGCCGCCTCACCGCAGGATACCGCTGCCCCCAGCTCCGCGCCCTCCGGCAGCTCTGGGGGTCCCAAAGCGGAGGAGCTCCCCGGCACGTCCAGCGGGGCTCTCGGCAGAGGATCCCGGCGCCCCACGAAGAGGAGGGCCGGCAGCGCCCAGCGCGCTCCTCCGCCCCGCAAGAGGCGGCGCCCCCGGCGCCTCTAGCGGAACTTTCACAACTTTCCAATAAAAGATAAAAACACACAAGCACGTGTCGTTCCCAGGGTCCAACTTCCCAGACCGTTCGCCCTTCACGCACACGCCCAACACGGTGCCACTCAAGCGTCAGTGATACCTCAGCACCCTTATTGCTCTCCTAAAATACCTGAAAAGTGATTGCAGCAAAAGCTGCCAGACTGTTCTCACTGGTGACAGTGTCACAGAGTAATCTAGAATAATCTTTCTCCATGACAGCAGGGCAGTGGGCACATGGGCCCCCAAAAACAGGAAGGAAAAAAAAAAGGGAAGGGGGTAGGGAGATGGGAGCTGGGCTCAAGGAAACAAACAGAGCAGCGGCAATGATCTAAGGAGGAACATTTATTTTACTAATTGTGATATCGGAATGCAAGATAAAAAAGTATAATACAATCTAATTGAAATTGAGGCTAATAAGTCAATTAAAATAAGAGACATAGGTTTGCAAAGACCGAGAAGCCCACTTTGAAATGGAAGGTGCCACGGCTTGGAAGCACACCCACACTCACTGCCAGACAGTGAGAGAGAGTGCTTCACTTCTGTGACATGTTTCCCTCTCTGATCATGAGTTCCTCTGGGACATGTAGTTCTTCTCTGTGTTCCACATCATGACATGATGTGGAATACCAATAGAAAAATTACAAAACTATGGCAGTCTCTTCTCACTGGTGACAGATGACAGGACAAGGGGAAATGGCCTCAAGTTGCTCTGGGGAGGTCTGGGTTGGATATCAGGGAAAAGAACTTTACACAAAGGGTTGTTAAGCACTGGAATGGGCTCCCCAGGGAGGTGGTTGAGTCACCATCCCTAGATGTGCTTAAAAACTGTTTGAATATGGTGCTCAGGGCCATGATTTAGTGGAGCGTTGTTAGTGTTAGCAAACTAAACTACAAAGGATAAACCTGACCAGTTTAACACCGGAGAAAAATAAGTTGCCATTTAATGCTGTAGTTTTCAATATTTGCACTACTCTGTTTATGAAAACAGAATGAAAAGTGTGAGGAAGACAGAGGGACAGACAAAAGCCCATTACGCAACACAGTGCACAGATAGTGTTGGCAGAGAATCATCAGAATCAAAGAATTAAGCTGAGTATGTGAAGAAATGGGACTGGAGTAGTAAAATGCATTATTTTTTTATCTTTATTTCTCACAACCCAACTCATTTTTATTTCTCAGTAAATGGAATTTATTTCCAAAAAACTCTTTGTAACCCATGCTGGTAGTTGCCGAGTGTCTTTTTCTGGATCCATTAGCTTTTTCACTTACTTCACCACTGTGTTCTGTTGAGGATAAAGTGGCACCCAGGGAAGATCAACACACATCAGTAATCTTCCAAACTTTTATACTGGTACAAGATAGGAAGTCAGTTTGAGGCTTAATGGACATCTTGCAAAGAAATGTTTTCATCTGAGGAGCATAGTAGTGTTGTTTCAAAAACATAGCTAAAAATAAGTATAACTGTGAGTAGTGCCATTTGACAGTATTCATCTGAGCAATTGCATCAGTGAAGGTGAATGTGTAGTCTTGAATTATTTCTGGGTATGCTTCCATTCATATGATTATTTTACTGACCTGAGAAGTAGAACTATAAAGGGTAATGGATGGGATGCAAAATAATGACAAACGCTTGGTCAGCGTTTAAAGTTTAATACCTATGCACCTAACTCAAGAAATATGAACCTTGATCTTTTCCTCTAAGATTTAGTCAGGAAGCATTTTCTCATTCTGCAAAAATATTAAAAATATTTAAATTTGTTTCTACATCAAGTATATTTATAAATACAAATTCATAATAATATACTTATAATAATTTATAAATATAAAATTCAAGTTCTCATGATCATTTTTTTCAAGGTTTATCAACACAAATGTGAAAAAAAATAATCATAATTGGATGTGGTTCCCTCTGAGTGCAGTTCCCTTGGTAAATGGTTGTTTGATTTCATTATTATTATTTTTTTTTTGGCAGCTAATAAAAGCTGAAATTTTGCCAGCTGAAAGACTTTGACATCTCTTCTCAAATAGAAAAGCTGAAATTGAGTTTATCACATTTTTTAAATTATTAGTGATAAGGAAAACAAACAAACAAAAAAAAACGCATGGAGAAGAACTATTAACATTGATTTGAAATATTAAAACTGTTTTCATTTAATTTTCATATTAAAACTATTTTAAATTCTGGAAAACTGGAATTTGATGGGGAAATGAAGACAGAGTGTGAAAAAATTCCAAATCCATGTGCTGCTATCATTACTTTGTTACCCATTTGTAATAAAAGATTTAAGGAAAAGCAAAAATGAATCTTTTCTTCCTAACTAAAAAAAAAAAAAAAAAAAAAAAAGGGCTACACTGAGCTTTCCACAAGTGACACTACGACAATGTTGTGTTGCATACATTCCTGATGAGAGCACAGAAAACAAGGGATTTCATCAAAATGAATATATAGAGATGCAGTTAGTGAGAACGACAGCAGAATGTTTTATTACAAGTAACTCTCATGAATTTGTTTTGATTAACAGTATTTTCTTCAAACAAAGCTTCAGGCTTGCCGCGTAGAGTGACTGGTCAGATAAATAAAGCTAACTTCATTTTAAATAAAAGTTGTTGAGAAGACAAATTGATTTCAGAATAAAACAAGTTTTAACACAGATCCGTGGAGTAAATTTCAGTCATTGTTCAGTAACTGTCAATACAGTTAGTCTAGGAGTCTTTCATGAGACTAATTTTCTGAGGAATATTTTATAAATCACCAAACTGAACTTTTAATAAATGTAAGCCTAAATCAAATCAAACACACTTCAAAGTCCTGCAGAAAGCAGTTGCTTAACAGGTGAAATACAGTGATAGCATTGTCCATAATTCCTGTTTGCTTATTGCTGTTTTAGCAATATCTTAGGATATTTGCTTGCATTTTCAGTAATATATTTTTTATATTTTTGATCAGTATTTTTCAGCTCGTAGATGATTATGTCTTTGTGATGATCTTATGAAAATAACAAGGATCTAATTTGAATGGTGCACATTAAAATGCACACAGTTCATAAACTACCTATTAGTATGATAATTGTCATCCCCTGTACTCATAGGCTGGGAAAGAGCAGTTATTATTAGATACAGATCTGATGATAGCATCACATAATACACACTAACTACCAGATGAAAATACATTATCTTACATTAATTACCTGAATTACTCTGAAGAGGTTCACAGCCGTTCTCTCTCCATGAAAGCCTGACACAGGCACAAAGAATGTCCTTTTGTTGTTTTTTTTGGTAGGGGACACCTTAAATATGTTAAACAGGTTGTATCGAAATAGTACATAAGCCTCAGGGGTTGTTATCTTCTTTCATACCCAATGCAAGAGCTATTACAAGGCCACACTTACAAGGAATTATTCACATGTTCTTTTTTCCTCTGTGAGGAACATTATGAATTAATTTTAACATTCAGTGAAAGGTCCTCAGGCATAAATACTCCTTCAGGCACTTGTCTCAAAACCTCAAGTAGGGTGCTACATAAATAACACCACAGACTGGGATTTTAAGAGCAAAGAATCTCTTCCTGAGGCTGAAGTACAATTTTCCCAGTATTTCTTTGCTTTGTTTTTTGTTTTTAAAATTTATTTATTTATTTTCACAGCTTCATTGCATAGTAGGATTTCCAGCTAATGTTTTTCTTAAGTTCTGAATTTCTCTGCCTGTTTTGCAGACAATGAATGCTACACCATGACCATCCCAACCTGAATTTGGCCTTATCTTTTCAACAGATGCACTCCACAGCTATCCATCGATGTTGAAAGATTGTCAGTCCTCACTCTGCACTACACTAGGGAAGAGTTTTAATCTTATTCTTTTAATTTGAAATTAGTCGTAGAAGAGGAAGAAAATGCAGGTGAAACTCATCTGTTGTAAAAGCCAACATCATGATAAAAGTTTAAATGTTTATCCAGAAATAGTGTCAGAAACCTTCCATGCAGAGTAAATTCTTCAAGATCTACAGAAATCAGCAAGGTCCCAAAACCCATAGTGAGCTAATGAAGATCAAATGATGTGACATGCTGTATTACTGTAGGCTGTTATACCCCTGACTTGCTGTCACTTGCAGATGCCATATTCTCAGGTACAGTGAACCTTAGGTTTTCTAAGAAATAGTTATGTATACTCTTCAAAACAATAAATACTTTGAAAAAAAATATATATATGAGCATCAAAACCTTCATAGAAATATACATGTAAAAAAACATTCTGTTCTCAATATCCTTACTATTCTATGGTTGTGTTAAATGAGAAAGTTTTCTACCACTAAGTATCTTTTCCAGATTTAGCTTCGAAAATGTCAGTTCTCCTCTTAGAATGTGAGATTTTGCATATGGAGCTGTCTGGATTTATTCTGTATTAGTTGCAGAAGTTAGAGAGCAGAATTCCACAAATTTTCTTCCTGTTTATAAAATTAAGTACGGAAAGCAATTTTATAAGCTCTATCATAAGCAGTTATCCATCACTCCACCCAAGTTCTCAACTAGGAGAATGCAGTTACAAGCCATTTAGCAAGCCTCGTGTAATATATTCCACCTCTTCTCTGAGTTTGTTGTAGGTTAATGACAAACACACAGACCAGTGCTGGTATGGAGGGCCAGTCTCACAGCCTGCCTGCGTAGGCACACAAAAGCGGACAAGTGTCAGAATGAAGACCGTGGATTTTTTCAGAAAATAATCACTGATTATAATTCTGCAGCCATGCAGTAGGTCAGACTAGAGGAGAACAGTCTTTTATGTCCTCAAAAATATGAATTAAATTGCCACTTAGTAATACTGGAACTTTGATGGAAATATTCCCAAGGAAGAGAGTTGCAAGAAGGATGTAGCCTTCCAGTGTGGGACTAGAATGTCATTTTAGTTCTGCTTTAATGCATTCTTGTAGCAAAAGTCAGAGGAAACAGAATGAGAGGGAACTATATTTAAATGCAGGAAAATGCTAGGTCACTCAAAAGGTGACATCCAGCGTTATTTTTGTTGAATTCAACTCTGTGCAATATTGAGCCAGGTCAACTACCTGATCTCACTATAACTTAGCCAAACATTTTACTCAGGTTTTTGATGAATATCTATCTCAATTCTCAGTCTAAACTGCTGACCTGTAGTAGAACAAAACACAAAATTGTTACATTTTCAATTATGGAAATTATACTTTGGATTGCACCAAATTTTCACTTTTATCACGTATGTCAGAGCTTGGCTCCATAGCTGTCTGTAACAGTAAGTAAAAATGATATAAAGAATTTAAAATATTTATGGCTTTTTAAAGAGGAGCATTCTCCATAGGACCTCAAAAATCTAGGAGACATGAAAGAGGCAGTTTGTTTACATACTACAGCTATAGGAGGGATAGTTTTACTGATAGGGGGGAAGTTTTACTGCTTAATTTTATAAGAAAATGCTTCCCCATTTTCTATATTGCATGCAATAAATGAAACAATTTTGATTTCTTTAGAGAACAAAATTTCGAACAGTTCTGATGAGCAAAACATATTTGTTCTGTGTACGCTATAAACAGAATCTTTAGAAGTGCCCACTTGAAAGTTATCACTTTCTATTTAAACTTTTATCACCATGGGACTAAAATTAAATGAAAATATAGGTCAAGAGATCTGTCACAGCAGAAAACAACCAGCACCAATGCAAAAAACAGAAATACAGAATAGAAAGTTCACAGGTATCATAAAAATAAATGTAATATGTCAGTAAGTACTGATTTAACTTGTAGAAGGTATCACTACATCCAAATAGAATTTGAGAAATTGATTTCCCTTCCATATGCATTATAGACTCTTTTGAAAGGGATAGAAACCAAACAATGCTATGCTCCTACTGTAATTTTCTCTCTGCTGTTTCAATAGGTTTGTTACCAGAACAAGTGTGTGTATCACAGTTTCAATATTTAAGTAATTTAATTTAATGGTACAAGCATTCATTTTAGAACTATTTGGATACATATAAGAGGTACAAAAAGAGGAAGCTGAAATTCACTGTATTATTGATGTTTGAAGAGTGGCTAAGGGAAGGCAGGAACAATGCATCACACAGAGTTATATATATATATTCACTTTCCATAAATAAATGCCATATTTAGTGGCATTATCATATCAACAAAACTGCTGAACTAAGAGTGACAGTTTATGAAGTGAAAATTTAACCAATAAGTAATACTCAGTGCAAGCTCAAACAATGCTGCGTTCACCGTACTGTTATTCTCTACCAATCTTTCCAGATCTTTGATCTAGAAAAGCTGATTCACACATACCTATACTCTTCTTGACCATCAGAGTGTCAGAGAGTATTTTTAAGTTCTTATCTATGTCCATATGAGAGACAGAATGAATTCAGTGTGTTTGAGCAGTACATGAAAGCTAAATTTCCCAAAATTTCTATGTAAATGCCTACTGAAATCAGACTTCAAAAATCAATGTACAATCAATAAAGAGTTCCACCTCACATTTCCTGTTGCTCTGACCCCTCCCCACCACTCTCCAATTCTGTCAGTTACAGTCAAGAGAATAAAATCTCTGGTGTACAGTCAGTTATTCCAGTCCAGGAGCTACACTTTACTCTTTTTGGAACATACCTTTTGGCTCCAGCCTCATTTTAAGTTGTATCAAGATACTGAAGGCTCTCCAAGGAAAGCGTGTGAAAATTCACAGGTCTTTAGCATATCATCTTAGAAAAGGGAAATTTTCTGTTGTCCCATCTGGACTGCTCACATAGATTTTGTTGTCTTGGAAGCCAGGCAACAGGGTCCTGGGATATGGTGCTGTCACACAAGACATCACATCCAGGGTATAGTTGGGATATGAGATGTGCCTGGCTGGGAACCAAGTCACAGCCACAAACTGAGTGGGGCAGGGCAATATGACTCAGAGAGCATTATATGCTTGTTAGCTCTGAATCCAAATGTCTACTATCACTGGGAGCAGGCTGCATTGTAACTAGGTATTAACAATTTCTGCAATTAAATCTGCTTTGTAAAGTGGAGTCTCATAGTGAGAAACGGACAAACTGCCATCACAGCACTAGGAGTAGTCTTATGCGATAAAGTCCATTCTTCAGTTCTTCACATCTACAGCTTTAAGGAAACCCCTGCTGAATAATTAGAAAATAATGTAATGTCATGATCTAGTTGTATCTCTTTTCCATGTTAATGTCTATTAAAGCTCACAGTAGCATCAGCCCTACTTGTAAACATTGGTTCTCCACTCCATATCAGTTTTAATTCTGTCAGTGCTGTGCTTTTATGGTTTTTTTTGTGTCTTTGTGTTCTCCATTCATGCAGTTAATTAACCATGTTCTATTTTGTTCCTGGAAGCTAGGATAATTGTTTACTGAAAAGGTAAGGACAAATTTCTGGGTCATCTAATTATTTTTCTCAACCATCGCTGATTTTAACTCATAATTTAGCAATGTGGTTAGATAAATAACTACAAGCTCAAACTTTTCCTCCTGCTGTCATACCCACTAACTACTGTCCTTAAAGGAAACAGTAGCTAATTTCATGCCACTATTATTTGGTCACACAATTTTTTATATTAATACATGTCAAGTAGGCTTTGCTCAGTTTGAAAACCAGCAAGGGCTTTCTGTTATTTTTCCTTTTAGTTCTTACAATATCACGATTTTAGGCTAGATGGTGTATAAGAGACCTTGAGACCTGCAGAAACTGAATAACCTTCTGCTGACATTTACAGAAAATGTTAAATTACTGGGACTTTGTACTCTGCAACAACCCTCAATTACTGATTTGTAGGAAAGAACACAGTATAGAAAAGTCTGTATTGGAACTGCCTGGGGCCCTGTGAATGTATAAGAATGTAAGAATATTATGTTGTTCAGATTGGAGGCAAAAATATCTTTTAAAGGTCACATAATATGTTTGCTATGGTTCGGCTTGTTTGTGTGTTTTTGTTTTGGTTTGTTATTTTTACTCCTTACAGATTGTTTTCTTTTAATTGCATTTTCTTATTTTACACATCTTGTATATTAAAGAAAAAAAAAGAGAGAAAAGCAAAGAAAATTTTACATAAACCTAGGAAAAAATAAAGTTTTTTGTTTGTTTGTTTGTTTGTTTTTCTTTGTTTTTGTTTTTAAGAAAAAACATTAGGGAAGACCAATAAGCTACTTCTAATGTCTCAGCTCGCCATGGATTCTTTCTCAGTTCTACCTGCAAGTGTTAGACTCTTATTTCTTCTCAGGAAAGATAATGGTTTTCAAGAAATGAGGGTACCCAATGTTAAACAGATGAACATTCTTTACTATGAAATGCAGTTTTTAATTTTCACAAAATCACAAAATGACCCGGGTTGGAAGGGACCCCAAGGATCATGAAGCTCCAACCCCCCTGCCTGGCAGGGCCACCAAACCTCCATGTTTACTAGATCAGGTTGCCAAGGACCCCATCCAGCCTGGCCTTGAGCACCTCCAGGGACAGGGCACCCACAACCTCCCTGAGCAGCCTGTTCCAGGACCTCACCACTCTCCTAGTAAAGAACTTCTCCCTAACATCCAACCTAAATCTACCCTCTTTTAACTTAAAACCATTTCCCCTTGTCCTACTATTATCAGCCCTTTCAAAGAGTTTACTCCCCTCCTGGATATAGGTACCCTTCAGGTACTGAAAGGCTGCAATGAGGTCACCCCGCAGCCTTCTTTTCTCCAGGCTGAACAAGCCCAGCTCCCTCAGCCTGTCCTCATAGGGCAGGTGCTCCAGCCCCCTGATCATCTTCTTGGCCCTCCTCTGGACCCTTTCCAACAGCTCCATGTCTTTCTTGTACTGAGGACTCCATACCTGGACACAGCACTCCACATAGAGCCATTCAGCCAATATCTTATCCATCATCTGGTCCTCCGATCAAATCCGCATCCCTTCAATTTGGAGATGGGGATGTGGTGGGTACCATATCAAAGGCATTACTCAAGTCCAGGTAAATGACATCAGTCACCTTTCCTTCATAAAACAATGCTGTCACTCCATCATAGAAGGACACAAGATTGGTTAAGCATGACCCTCCCTTGGTGAAGCCATGCTGGCTGTCTTGGATCACACGCTCATTCCTCATGCGATCAAGCATGTCATCCATCTTCCCAGGCACAGAGGTGAGACTCACCAGCCTGTAGTTCCCCAGGTCCTCCCTGCTCCCCTTCTTGTATATGGAAATGATGTGACCCTTCCTTCGGTCATCTGGGACCTCACCTGACAGCCATGACTTCTCAAATATGATGGAGAGCGGTTTGACAACCACCCCAGCCATCTCCTTCAGAACCCTGGGATGCATGCCATCTGGCCCCATAGATTTGTACTCATTTAGCCTCATGAGGCACTCTCGGACTTGCTCTGCCCTTACAGTCGGGAGGGATTTACCTCCCTGGTCCCCACATAGAGGTTTGGGGATGCAGGGCTCAGGAGCCTGAAAAAGACTAGAATCCTGAACACCAGTGAAGACTGAGGCAAAGAACTCATTCAGTACCTCAGCTTTCCCTTCATCCATTGAAGCCAGATCTCCTTTTAACTTTACCAAAGTAGGTACGCCCGTTTTGGCCTGTCTCTTCTGGCCAAATGTCTTCTTATTGTTTTTCACAACCCTCACTGGGTTCAGTTCTGCCTGCGTGAACTCCAATTTTATGGTATCCAGATAGAATTAACAGCCATACAAAGAGAAAGTAAAAACATATAAATAGAAAATTTTACATGATTTGCTATAGAGAAATGAAAATCCAAGCAAGTATGTATCCTGGACAATATATTTGTGTAGCATAAACTTTTTTTTTTTTTTTAAGATTTGTAAGGAATATTACATAATTTCCCTACAAGTTAAACAAATAGTATGAAGAAAAATAAAAAGTATATCAGAGAAAGAAACAACAGAAAATGAAAGACTTCCAGAACAAAGACAGTTTCTGTCTCTAAATGGAACACCCATTTTAGACATGCCTAATTCTAATGCAAATATTAAATTCTGTTTTCTCTTTGTGACACAGGTATCTTTCCTCTTTTTTTTATTTTTATTTTTTTTATTTTTTGTGTGTTCTTTGATAAGAAAAAAAAATAGTTTATAATATTCTTGCTCAGATTTTTATCCCTTGTTTTGTATCTTAGCACTTCAAAATGAACATGAACACTTTCCTTAGAGCTGTGATTTCAAGCTACAGAAGTCACAAGGGCATGCTGAGCTGTGAGTTTATATTTGATTTACATCCCAAGGGCTTTGCTAACAAACAAAGTGCTCAAGCATTATACTGTTTTAATAGAAAGTTTAGATTCAGCCACCAGACAAATGGTCTGCCACGTTGTGGTCAGTCAGCATTATTTAAACTGTTGACCTATGCTAGAAATGCACAGATTTTGTTTACAACCACAGTTATAACCTGAATTAGCATAGCCTAGTAACAAGTGTTGAATCTCTTAACCATGGACATCACTCTATCTTAAATGACCTTTGAAAGATGCCTTCCTCAGTGGTGACTAGTCATTCAGCCAACCTTAATATCTCCTATTATTTTAATTACTTTTGTAGAATGGGTAAAATTTAAGCAGTAACTTAGCCCTGCCAGATTGCTGTTTTTCTTAGGATGGAAATCATTCAGTCACTCAAAATCACCTATGTCAGTTCTTATGTTGAAACAATAAGCACTGACCTTCAATTTAAAGACAATATATTTGTTCAGTGCTGTTTTATGCCTATCAGAAGAAAGCTTCCTTGTTTGAATTAGATGGATATTGGAAGTGTCCTACCTTTGACTTTAAATCAGAGGCACAGACATCTGTTAGATTAGCTTGTTTGGCTCCTTCCCAAATGAGAACTGCAGGGGTGGAAAACAACATGACTTGAGATTATTTGCCTCAGAGAATCATTGTCTGCAATTTTTCTCTGTGTCAGTTCCAAGCTGTGTTTTATGTGCGGTACAGTCTTCTCCAGTCCTTTGATATACTACTGTTTGTATTGTTCTGAAACTGTGTTTAAAGACTGCTTAAGAGGTTAGCAAGAAACAGACAACTAAGATATTTTGGAGTTTTCCTAAAGGAGATACCGCTCTCTCTGGAGGTTTTAAACTGAAAGAGTGTGGTCACTGAAGTGAAATATGCAAATATAAAAGATATTTAATATGCCTGATTTGTTTGTCTAACAACAAATAATAATGTTTTTTGCTAATCTGATACATTTTTCCTCTGTTTGGCTGTCTGGTTTATCCCTCCTCTTCTTACCTGCCCTACTTCAAGTAGAGTCTCATTTTACACTTAAAAAGTGCATTTGAGTCCATTCTTTAGCTAAGAAAATGGTAGCAACTCTGCCATGTTAAAAGTGCATAAATCATATTTTATGTTTCATGTATGTGTCCTCTACTTATCTTGAAGGATGTGCTTCATAGATGTCTCAAAATCTTGTTTATCTTCAAAAGCATTGCCTAGAGTGAAAGAGATACTCTATTATATATTCTTGTCATCACTACTTGCAAGAGGGTGCTCTGAATATTGTAGGCAGTTTGTGGTAATTTGTGCCAATTGCCATAGTCCATGTACTCACTTTTATGTGAGCAAACTACCTACTGCCAGAGGTTTTGCTGCTTTGGAAAGCAGTATTTATTTTGAGTTTTATTGTTTTATTTTCTCATAGTCATGAAATCATAGAATTATTTGAGCTGGAAGACCTTAAAGATCGTCTAGTCCAACTTTCATACAGTGAACATGGACACCTACAGCTATATCAGGTTGCGCAGAGTCCCACCCAGACTGACCTTGAATGTCTTCAGGAACAGGGCATCCACCACCTCTTGGTGAACATGTTCCAGTACTTCTCTACACCTACCATAAGAAATGTTTTCCTCATATCCAATCTTAATTTTCTTCTTTTTAGTTTGCAATCATTTCTCCTTGTCCTATCACAACAGGTCCCTTTAAAGATTCTGTCCCCTTCCTTCTTATTGTGACCTGTTACATACTGGAAGACCACTATCAGTTATCCTGTTGCCTTCTCTTCTCCAGGACAGTCAGCCCCAGCTCTCTCAGCCTGTTCTCATAAGGAAGGTGCTCCATCCGTTGGAACATTTCTTTGGCCCTCCTCTAGACACACTCCAACAGGTCCATGTCTCTCCTGTACTGAACACTCTACATGTGGGTACAGTACTCCAGGTGAAGTCTCACTAGTGCAGAGTAGAGAGGCAGGATCACCTGCCCTGCTGACTACACTTCTTTTGATGGAGCCCAGGATATGGATGGTTTTCTGGGTTGTGAGGGCACACTGCAGGCTATTGTCCAGCTTGCATTCTCCCGAGTCTTTTTTGGCAGGGTTGCACTCTATCCTTTTGTCCCCCACCTCATATTGATAATGGGGGTTGTTGCAGCTAAAGTGCAAGGATTCAATAAATCCTTGTGTTTGGATTTATTGAACTTAATGAGTTCTCCTGGCCCTGTTCACACCTATCCAGGTCTCTCTGGATGGCATCCTGTCCTTCAGATGTGTCAATCACACCACACAGTTTGGAATCATCTGCAAATGCACTCATAGTGCACTGGTTCAACGGTGTATGCTGCTGATGAAGATATTAAAGAGCACCAGTTCCAAACAGTCCCCTGAAGGACACCCTTCATTGCTGTTGTCCGTCTGGAAGTTCCCCATCCAGCATATAGTACACCCATTGAAACTATATCTTCACAATTTGAAGAGAAGGATGTTATAGTGGACCATGTGAAAGGGCTTATTGAAGTCCAAATAGACAATGCCAGTCACTCTTCCCTTGTCCATTGGCATCATCACTGAAGGCAACTAAGTTGGTCAGGCAGAACTTGCGATGAGTGAAGCCACCACAATGACACTGGCAGATACTAATGATGAAGACACTTCATATATAAATCATTTTTCCAGTTTTATTGTTGTTTCAATACACTGAGTTAAGATTTTGTGCCAAATCAACTTGAAAATGTTGTCTCTGACATTTATTTAAAGGCAGGCGTTACTTCTCTCCAAGTTCTCAACTTGTCTCTTTTCCAGTAGACTTCTTAGTACAGTCTCAGGTTCACTGACTTCAGCTGCTAAACGTTGCCAGGCACAATCTGGAGGCATATGATTCTTGCACTTTTATCAGTTCTGCTTTTCTACACAGCTCTATATATAGTTCAATTTTCAGTCTTCTGTGATGTGAATATTGATAAAACATTAATATATCAGAACTTTTTCTCCATAGTAGTCTTACACAGCATCCCAAAAGCTGAACTCCATTATGTTAGAATTCAGTCTGTTTTCTTTCTATTTTGAATTAAAATCAAGAAAAGGAAAGAACACATTAGTGAAGCGGATTTGCCTGTGGTGATATTGAGTACGCTTGCCTGATCATTAGAAAATCTGCAGAAAAGATGCTAGCTGTGAAGCTGAGGTTTAATGTTTCCCTCTTTTACCAGACCTACTGTTGAAAATCTTAACTCTTAGCAGGAAAACACTTCATTTCACAAAGTTCTTTTACCCCAGAATACTTCATTGATTCAGGCAGCTTCGTCAGTCACAGTATGGCAGCTACAGATGTCCTGGATAACATTAGATTTGTTACTCACCTAATCAGGTCTATCCCACAGTCAGCCAAGCACATGATTTTCCTGTTCTGTTCCTTCATTTCCTCTCCTTTCTAACAAAAGACAGGAACGAGGGAAATGAAGCAAATTTCACGTACTGATTTTAAGAAACTTTATAAAATGTATGGTAATGTCAATGCATGCTTAGTCATAACAAAGATGGCAACAATAAACATAGCTTTATCGTCATGAATAATATTATTTCTCACAAAAAAAAAAAAAAAAAAAAAAAAAAAAAAAAAAAGGAAGAGTAATTAATAACATCTCAAACAGAAAACGATAAATGATGGCGGGAGGCTTTGTGTATTCATTATGTTCCTAATCTGAAACTCATATTAGGGGAAAATGTTATTAGTGTTATTAGTGTCTAAGAGAACCATTTAGTAGCTTTTAATTCTTTTATCTGTTTGTTTTATGATGCCATTTAAATCCAGTTATTTTGACCTCCAATATATCTGAATTTTAGAGATGGAACTGAGTTTTACAAAACTTATTAAGTTTCTGATATGATCTTTGAAAATCTGCATTTTGGGAAATAAATATTGGTTCAAGTGAGTGTTTAGTTTTGAAAACAAATGTACATGAATGGATTGTTCAAAGTGCCAAAAGGAAGAATTCTGTGAGTCTGAGAGATAATTTCAGAAAGAAACTGTCTTCCTGTAGTCTCATATTTGTCAAGAAAGTTTGGAATAGCATGTTTCTAAACTGCCAAGGAAAAATGTATAAAGAAAGATGCCTTAAATGATCAGGAGTGCCTAGATAAACAACTTCATTTTTTGGAAGTTTTGGATGCATCCTCTTTGAGAGAGCCTGTAATTGGCTCTCTGGGCTCTGTTCAAAGATGATGGTAAGAGTAGAAAACTTTCCAAGGCATCTGTATATTCAAAGTCTTAGACCAACTATGTAGCTAGAAGTGGAAATAATACGAGCAAAGTATTCAGACTTATCTTACCCTCCTTGACAGTTTGTTAGCTTATTCATTGATTTTGTTTTGCTTTGGTCTTGTTTTTGTTTTGTTTTGTTTTAAATGAGTATCCATCTTTAAGATTTTAAATTTAAAGTATGGTAGGGAAAAGCAGAATTCCTTTCATGTTATCATGAACTAAACAAAATGTCTTCTACAATTGTCTTCATCTAGTACACAAAAAGATCTAAACCAGACCTTAGAAATACATAAAAGATCTCTCAATCTCTCTCTCTCTCTCCATTACTGGGTTAAAGCTTGAACACTCCTTTTTTGCTACCTTCCAGCACAATCTTTCATCCACCCCATTTTTTCCTGCATTTTAAAGTAGTGATATTAGAGTTAACAGATTAGCCCTTAATGCTTGGTGATTTTTCAGCTGTTTTTGTAGTTTGTGGAATCATAATGTGGATAAGCACAGCCTTGGTAGAAGAATCTCAGCTCTTGCTTGTTACTCTCTGTGAACATACAAGTTAAGGTTATTTCCCAGGCAGTTCTCACAGAGTTCTCTTAAGAATTCTGTACTTCGGTAACAGGTATGCATCCTATCATTCATCCATTTGCTTAGAAGTTGCAAAGTGAACAACTGAAAGGTATTTACTTTTTTCAAACTGTTTCTGTTTTCTTCATTATTGATGGTTTTGGTTTGTTTGTTTATCACAGTTTGGCCTGGCCCAGCCTAGTTGCATAACAAAGGAGGGCGAAGGGACACAGGGACACATTTTCTGTTAAATAGTGGGAGGATGTAGGGGATAAAAGGGTAAGGGGTAAGGAGGTGGGCCTAGACAGCTCCAGTGAGCTAAGGGAAATGTTATTTTACTACATATAGTAGGAGAATGTGAGATAATACAATACAATAACGTTGATAAGAATTGAAGCTAATAAAATCATATAAAATGAGAGAGATAGAGATTCTAAAACTGAAGTCCTTACTCTAATGCTGTAGGTGAGATAACCAGGGAGGAAAGAGAGCAAAGAGAGCTACTTTTGTAACCCCTAACAGTTTTATCTTACCCTCCAAACAGAAAATGAAATGAAAAAATGAAGGTCTCTCTGAGCTATGGTTCATTCTTCTCTTGTGGGACCAGGAAACCAGAACTATCATCAATCCATGGAACTTCAGCATTAACCTGTTAACTCTCAGTGCACTACATGATGATATGATGTGGAATGCTGATAACAAAAGTCATAAAAACCGTGACTGTCAACTGGCCATTTATAACTCCTCCAGTAAAATCTCTTACTATCACTAAAAAAGAGACTGTGCTGCATCCTACTGTCCATCAGAGATTTTCTCTGCTTGGTAAGCTGATTTGTTTGAAAGTAGACAGTTGAGCATATAGATATTTTTAAGAACCAGGGTGATTTGGTCTCCAAAAGAAGAGTCTGAGTAACTTTCTTGTCTAATATCTAATGTTGTATAAAATATCACTAAAATACATAGATGCATGTATTTGCTGTTTTTTTGAGTGCTTTGATAAGACAGTAGTAGGAATTATCATCAAAAGGAAATATCATGGTCACATCTGTTTCCTTAGCCAATTCTTAGTTAGTTTACATGAGTCATTTAGATGATCATGTAATGATTTTGTTTCTAATAGTAATCAGGATTATATCTCAGATTTGCACATTAACTTATGAACTGCTAAATTGGTCGCACTTCCTTCTGTTTGCATTCATGAAATACAAAGAAATTTATTTATTCTGTGTTTTGTTTTTTTTTTTTTTCAACAAAGTACATAAAGTGCATATTTATTTTAAACTCTTTTTAATACAACTAAGAATTTTTTAGATTTGAATTAAAATTCCCACAGTTTTTCTTGGTATCTTGTCTTGGAGTACACAACCAAGAAAAACCTGAGTGCTCATTGCTACCAGTTCCTTACAGGGTCTTCTGACATCTCAAATCAGAATATATATATATACATATACATATACACACATATATATATTATATTATTATATTATTATATTATATATATATACATACACTTATATATATATATATATATTTCTTCTCCTTTCATTCCCCTGATTTTTACAAGTTACCAAAGGCTACACCAAATCAGAAAAAGTTGTCATTCTGTGCAGTTGGAAACAGTTTTACTTAATCATTTTGTTCATTAAATTACACTAACTTTATTGCTCAGACAGTCGCCTTCAGGCCTAAACAATACAGGGATTTAAAAGATAATTTTTGAAAATGAGTTAAGTCAAATAGACACATTTTAAGATTACCCACATTAAGAATATCCACAAGTTAAGAAAATCCTATGAATTAAATAAATGGATTAATTACAGTACTTTGCAGAGGTTCACACACACAAAAAAACAACACAGATTCAACCCGCTTCTGAATGAAAGTTGATAAATGTTTTGCAATCAATACAGCTTTTACTTAAGAAACTCCTATCTTCAGAAACAGACATGAGTCACTTAGAGACCTCAAGGAGCATTGCTATGTGTGTAAGGACAGATTCTTCAGAAGGACTGGCTAATATGAAGTGTTTATCATTTAAGCACACTTCACTGAATGTATGAACAGTATAAGATTTCTTTACGTGACCTTGACTGATCTGATACTTTGCCTTGAATACAGTTTAATGCAGAATAAAAATACTTTCTTTTTCTCTAGAGAGGAAGAAAAAGGCCAATCTACACTTCACAGATTTTATTGAAGATTTTAAACAAAATAAACCAGTTGTGTGGTATATTATCCTTTTAGAAAGAAAAAGTGTTAAACTTTTAACAAAAATAAAATAAGACATGTAAAATTATATATTAAAAATGCAAATATTAAGCTCTTTGATCATCTTTGTTGACTCCTCTGTCTCCTCCTCTTTCTTGCACTTTCTTGTGCTGGGGTTGCAACACTTCAGACGGGGGACTCACAAGGGCAGAGTAGAGGGGAACAATCACCTTTATCTTCCTGTTGGCCTACCCATCTGTTGATGCAGCCCAGGATATAGTTGGCCTCCCAGGCTGCAAGTGCACACTGCTGGCTCATTCATCCACCAGTGCCCCCCAGCCCTTCTCAGCAGGGCTACACTCAGTAAGTTTTTCTCTCAGTCTGTGCACATATCTTGGTTGCCTAGACCAAGTGCAACATGGTCTTGTTGAACCTCATTCAGTTCTCATGGAAATCTCATTAGGTTCTCATGGGACAACTGTGGTGAGTTAGGCTTTTGGTAGTTGTACACAATGTTTTAAGTGTTGTATGATAAGTTTTAAAGTGAGATGGAAAATACTTATTTGTATAATCCAAACCATAGACAGTGCAAATACAATAAAAGAAACATGAGAATATTATTCATGTTGAATAAGAAATCATGTTATAGATTATTATTATTGCAATTTAAAATTGGCTTCAGAGGAATTAATTATAAACAAAACAAACAAACAAAAAGAATACAGTAAGTAGAGACTCTGGTGTTTCAGAAACATTTGTCTGAGTTTCTATGTTGAAGTACTTGTACAGGTTAGGACAGATTAAGGCTACATCATGGACAATTTTGTGATGTAAGATGAAAACTAGAAATGTAGAATTTTCTTCTGTAACAGACTCAAAATGCAAGGTTTTATTTAATGACAGAATTGATGCAAAATAGAAATAGGTTTAGATATTTTTAAAAGAATGCAGCAGTACATCATGAAACTATTTATCTCACTGAAATCATAGAATCACAGAATTGTAGAGATTGGAAGGGACCTTTGCAGATTATCAAGTTCAACCCCACTGCTAAAGCAGGTTCCCTACAGTAAGTCATAAAGGAAAGTGTCCAGGTGGATTTTAATTAATTCTACCTGAATCTCCACAGTCTTTCCCTCTCTAGGCAGATTATTCCAATGCTCTGTCATCCTTTCAGTAAAGAAGATATTTCTCAGGTTCATATAGAACTTCCTATATTTGTGCCCACTGCCCCTTGGCCTGTAGCTAGACACTGTTGAAAAAAGCCTGGCCCCATCATACTGACGTCTTCCATGAAGTTATTTATAATCATAAGATCTGAACTCAGCCTTCTCTTCCAGGCTGAAGAGCCCCAGGTTTCTCAGCCTTTCATCATAAGGGAGGTGCTCCATGTCCTGAATCATCTGCATGTTCCTCTGCTGGACCATCTCTAGAAGTTAGCTGTCTTTCTTGAACTGGGAAGCTCAGTACTCCTAGCATGACATCACTGTGGTAGGGAAAAATAATACATTATGGATGATAAAAGTGGACATAGATTGAACATATGACTGGATTTATTTATGAAACACAAATCTGTCTAATACCTGTATTGTACAATAGCTGGTGTGTTTTCATGTCTTCCTTCAGACTAGCATACCCTTCTGGAGAATGGATGCTATGGTGGTTGTACTAGCACAGCATAATGATATTATGGTTTCACTGTTTCTTAAAATCTGAGCATATAGGTTTTTATCTG
Organism: Excalfactoria chinensis; assembly: GCF_039878825.1. Classification (NCBI taxonomy): domain Eukaryota; kingdom Metazoa; phylum Chordata; class Aves; order Galliformes; family Phasianidae; genus Excalfactoria; species Excalfactoria chinensis. Next base: position 55,180,485 of record NC_092857.1, on the reverse strand, counting down.
GAAAATAGTTACTCTTTCCCTATTGTGGTATTACATGAAGGCCTGAAGCAAGACTTTGCTGATTCAGGTTATTTCACAAGTTCTTGTTTATGGATGTATGAGAACACACATGCTGTGTCATCATCCAGAGATCTACTTTTAATGCACAACACTTTGCCAGGCTTTGATGGCCTTTATGAATCCAAACAAAAATGTCAACCCTAAGTCTCTGGAGAATGATGATCTGGGCTCTGTATGCTGTTAGGATGCTTCACTTAGACAGCTGGTCCAGTCTGACATAAAATTCATCAGTTGAGTCTGGAACACAACTTATGTATCTTGGCAGCTAATCTTTTGGCAATATACAAAGCTGTAAACCTGTTTGTACTCGGTTATCAGCCTCTGTTAGTGCCCATATTTGTTCCAACTGTTTCAAGCCAAATAGCTTTGTTTTTGTGTTATTTGCTATGTATTTCTTTTATTTTTATTTGCAACAGCACAGGCCAAACCATGTGGCGATCTGTGGGAAGATATCTTACAGCTGCAAGAGAAGAGACAAGCCATTTGTAGATATTGGATCTTTAGAAGAGTTGATATAGAGCTGGCTGAGGCTTTCTTAGAAGTCAAGGAAAATATTATATTTAATACTTTTAATTTAGTTAAAAATGTAGAAAGTATTTTTGTTTTATAAATGGCATTGTGTTTTCCTCACTTTTTATTTCACTGCAAGCAGAAAATCAGGACAAAAGCAGTGGTCTGAAGCACGTAAACTTATATTTATCTGAGCCCATGAAATTATACCATTAATTACTCATGAAGAAACAGTTTCTAGCTATAGAAAATACTTTGCATCTGGATATGGTCTCAACTTGCTAGAATATCACTTGGATTTTGTTTTTCCTAGATTTTGTAGGAAGTCTTTCAATTAATACATGAATTCTTAGATTTCACATACACACACACAAAAAGAAGACACTGGAAGTAGGACATATAATTAAAGAATGTAAGAATAGAAGAAAAAATTACCTTTGTTTTTCTTTTCCATAATTGGCAGCTCTTACATAAAATATCATTTCATGTCGGCCCTGTGATTGAATGTCATGATAAATTGTCTGAATAATTTCATTTCAGAATGAGATGGATTGTACTCTGAAAATGTAGCATTCTCCATATTGATAATATATAGATTCTTGAAGACTACATTAGAAATACTTATTCACTTTAAAAATGCCTGTAATTATTTGATGTCGATACTTGTCAAGTTAAATCCACAAAAATAAATAAGTTGGAAGATGTTGAAGATACAGATAAAAGAAAAGAAAAATACTTATATTTTTTCATTTTGTTTGGCTATAATCTACAGCCACATCAGAAGACTCTTAATTTATTGTTAAAAAAAGCCAGTATTTGTGATGTTGAAAATCCTTTTAAACTGTTAAAACTGTATAAGGCTAGATTATTATATGATTATTTTATTTTATTTTATTTTAAATTTTTAGAATATTGAATTTATCTGAATACAGTTGAAACAAACATGGGGACATTTCCACAAATACCAGCACTGGACAGTGTTAATCCATTTCTCATCAGTGGTGCTATTGCAAATCTAGTTTTGCTTTGGTAAACTGTCATCAAAGAATGTCAAAGAATGGTTTTAGGTTTGTCTATCTCATAAAGACAGATGTAGGCTGTCATACCAATGCAAATGCCGAACCTGACCACATGATAATTATGGAAATACTGAGATCTAGACAAAGAGCTATCTGAAGAGAGCACTGAACAACCATTGGATTTTATAATGTCTGTAACAATCTCTGGAGAAGAGATTCATTTTGTAGCAATTGTTAACAGATTTTTATAGAATAGAATTTAGATGAAAAGTGAAATATTAGCACATAAAAGAAGAAGCACAATGCAAGTAGAAGTTCTTCAAAAATAATCTTTTGAGCTTTGAAAGTGCAGCCCAGGAATAGCTGGAACAAAATTATGACTATCTACAATAGCTGGAAATGTCAACGCTACAGTATGGATAGCCACATCTTTATTTTGTTCCATACAGCTGGTGCACCAAATTATGAATCTGAACAATTTGGCAGACACCATGTATTTAATGCTGTTTGGTTACCAGTATGATCAGTCTAGATGAAAATGTGCACTTTGGTAGCGTGAGAATCAATGGTGTATACCATACACCACCAAGGACTCCAAATGAAGTAGGGAATGTTCAAGCTCATTTAAGATCACACTGAATTTCTAATGAGACCCTTTCAAAGGTGGTCTGTTTGTTTGTTATTTTTTTCTTTGTTTGTTTGTTTTGATTTTCTGCACTGCTGCAGTGTTTTGAGTGTTTAAGAAACAGCTGTTTTCAGAATGGAGCTATGGTACATGCAATCATTTTGAATGAAAATCCTTTGGGGATCTTCAGTGAAATAATCTGATGTCCACTGCAGCCCAGACTCCTAATATCAATTTCATAAATGTAAATATTCCAATCCCCAAAGTGCTGAGCTGACCTTTCATATTGATTTTGTGCACTTTGCCAAGATTTTGAGAAAATATGAACTGTGAAGTTTGAAATACAGTGCTACATTTCTCCACTTTAAAAGTAATATCAGTCACTTTTTACATGTAAAAGCTCTCCTGAGACAAAAAATCTTCACTTATGATAAATTTTCTTTTCCTTATCTTTCCTCTCCTTTTCTTTCCCCTACCTTTTTAAAAGAAGCCACTTAAAACATTTACTATCTCTCCATGGGAAATGTAGGTAAAAAGAGGCAATGTTAGCCTTTAACAGTACGGAAAAAATAGATAACAACAGTGTGGGAAATCACCTGCATTTTCCACATGTTCCACAGCCAGAGAAGAACATTTGAAGTACATCAGTAAGACAAAGAGAACATCTCTAGAGAGGTCTATGATGGCACTTAAGACTTGATTGGGAACTGATTTTCATTTTCTCTGAAAGCATCATTCCACAGAATATATTTCTTAACTGGTAGAAAACATAAATGTTTTACTAAACAGTGTAAATCATGACAGATAAAAATGTAATATAAAAGAGTCTCAGCTTTCTATTCCACCTAATCCTGGCTAAGCAAATGGCAGCTCAAATGTGCTCCAGTCTTTGTTGTATTGTGCATCATTTTGTTTTATGTTTGTAAAAGTTAATCATACCAGTTTCAACAAAGATAAGTAGCTTTATAAAACTCAACATGTAGCTCTGAAAGGCAAATTTCACTTTTTACTATCCTAGGTTATCACTTTTTTCCTATGAAAACTTCAGTTCGAACTTTTACACCACTTCCACCCAAATAATTTAATTTCATGTCATTTGTTATTGAGTAAGAAGACTGTATGGATGATTAGATTTTTTAAAATTATCATTTCTACTGTAGTGTCCTTCTTTTTGCATTATATACAAAACCTCTCACACAACCAGAATATTAATGACTTATTAGTTAAAAAAAATAAAAATAAAAATAAAAATAAATTAAATATATATATAATAATTCCCATAGGTATTGAATATTTCATACAATATCCATATACTATATGAATATATATTCATGTCTTGATGAGAAAGAAATAAAAGATATGATAAGTTTGTATGCCATGGAATTGAAGGAATTAAAAACAACAACAACAACAACAAAAAACTATTCAAATGTGAGAACAAAAACAATATTATTCATGTCAGTTTCATTTTATTTGAAACTTTTTTAACATGAACTGTTTCCTTCCCTTCCCTAATGCCATATTCTAAAGCCCTTAAGATCTGTACAAGCTTCTGTTCTACTGAAAAGTACTTCATAAGTATCAATATTTTGAAAATTGATACCTTTCCAAGCTGTTTTGGTGTTAGATTTCTATAGGTTATGTTAATGTTGATGGAGTGCTATGTAGTTCTTGAAAATTCTTCATACGGAGAATGTAGAGGAGAGCCAGAATTCACTGTCATTAAATCCACACATTCATTACAAAGCCAATTATTAACAGTCCCTATTTGGCTCCAAACTTTTCCCCTCTACACTGTATCCTCATTATTTTCTCTTCTTGTGTCTTTTTCTGTGCAGAAACACAAATGTTATACTGAGTTACAGTGCAGATAGTAAATAAAAAATAACCTCTAATCTACAACAACAAAAAAATATTCTGAACGACTTTGCAACAAAATATACTAGAACTTAGTTTTATTACATGAAAACAAAACAACTTAAAAATCCTATGGATCTGACAGTAAAATATCCATTATATGAAATGGTGATTCATAAAACAAATGTCTAGAAAATACGTAGACAGCTGTTTGACATAATGTCTGCATCAATAAAATCTACCTTTAGTTCAAACAAATTCTGCATATTTCCAGCCTTCGAATAATTTTGACTCAAACTCTTCTTAACAAAGGCATTGTCTTCATCTATTGTCTAAATATTTGTCATTTAGGATTGTTTAATATATCAACAATTTATGTGTGATGCTTGAAATGGGATTGATGATGTGATATTACACATTTCAAAATAACATTTTAATTTTTTCTTGTTTGTCAACTAATGGATATATCAATCAAACTAACAAAAATTATATTTTGGAGGCAATGGTACTTCCCTTAGTGAAAAAAAACTGCACTGAATTAACATCACCTGCTTGGATAAAAAGGTCATAAAATTTCCTTAGAATTACAAGGGAGATAAAAGAATAAAAAGATTTATTCCTGTAGGAACAAAGCCACATAATAACTGTTACTAAAAGTAAAAACTGCTGATTTATTAGCCCACTGTTTGTATGGAGGAATTATATTAATATACATAAATGACTTCACTTAGTGTTTCCTCCTTGCACACATTTAAAGTATTTAAGAGAAAGAGCTACATGGAGATATTTTTCGTTATTTTAAGGCTTTTTTTTCCCATTACTATGCAATACTCTTGAGCAGTGAAAATTATTTTCTAGTCTCTGAATTAAAATTTATATTATATTGATTAATGGGTAGAAATAATAAATTAACTGCTGAGACTGTCTACAGCAAATTTTGATTAGTATTTGTGAATCTACAGGGAACACTCAGTTCTCAGCACTACTGAGATTTTAACTTAAACACATAAATGCATATCATTCAGCTAGCATTGCTGAATGTTTGACATCACAATGCATTGCAAGCAAGCATGAAAATTGTATGGTGAAAATTACTTTGGGACTACTGTGGCATTGTCACGTAAAGCAGACTGGTGGACTGATGTTTAAAATGGCACAGCATCAATAGTTTCAGTGCAACAAAGAAAATATATGCGTCAGCTGAGAACTGACTCCTTGCCTTCAAATTACACACAGTACCAGACTGGAAATAAAAATTCTGTTTAAATTGCTTTACAACACCTCTCAGGGAATGTTCAGAATAACAACATATTAATAATTGCTTCTGAGAACACTGAAGATCAATGACCCTCAATGCTTTACAGTCACCCACACATGAAGACAATAATTTTTCCTTCTGCTCTAAAGTAACAGGCCTAGTAATATTTTTCCCACAGGGTAGATGTGCCATTGTTAGCACTGAATTTATATCAGTTTACTAAAACCAATTAATTAAATATTTGAACCTATAAGAGAAAGAACAATACAAACATAGCTTACAAACATTTAAGTAGTCAATATACATATATATATTAACAGAAATATCAGGAGCAGTAATGGAAGAGGAGCAAAATAAAACTAATAAAAATTCTTTTTCATTCTATTATGAGAGATGTTCCAAAACCAATGGTTCTTATTTTATAATGTTGGCTCACAACATCAGTGGTAGATGCTTGTGATATGGCAGTAGAAGTAGAACCTTCCTACCAGCATCCTGTTACATTCTGTAGCTGTGTGACAGAATGCAGCAGAGAGGCATTCTGACAGAATGACATCTGACATGGAAGTACTTATGGAGTAAAGGTTTGTCACTGAATTCCTCTATGCTGAAGGAATGGCAGCCTCTGATGTTCATTGATGCTTGCTGAACATTTATGGAGATCAAACAGTGTAAAGGAACAATGTGAGGCAGTGGGTGGTTTGATTCACCAACGGTGATAGTGATGTGAAAGGCAAGACACATTCTGGATGTCCATGTGGATTTTTATGAGTGTGGCATGCAGGCTCTCATTCATTGCTGATTGTGAAAATGCACAGCTAATGGTGATGACTGTGCTGAAAAATAGTGTTTTGTAGTTGAGAATTTACAGAACAGAGTTATTTGGTTCATTGTATCTTTGTACATAGTTTCCATGGAAAAAATAGGAGACATTACATGTGTAGTGACCTGCGTATCAATAGTGCTTCATTCATTTTAGCTCTATATTTTGTAGCTGAAGTGAAATGTTCTTTTCAAAATCTAGAGATTTTGATTGGGGAAAGAATCAACTCATCAGCAAATATATTTTCTTTGTGATATAAGAAAAAAATTATATGGTTTATAAAGGAAGTATATTGGTATGAGGGATGTTGATGGTATTTCTTAGGAAATGTGATGGGATACAGACAGCAAAGTTCAAGAAATTGAATGACCTTGAATGATCTTGAAGGCAAAGCAATTATTTCAGGCTTTGTAATCTTTCATTGAGATAACAGAGCAAGGAAGGCTTAGAAACCAGAAACCAACAGGTAGCTCCCTCTCTCAAAGACAGGAGAGTACTGCAGAGCTAATGGAAAGGTCTCTGAGAGGCAATCAAAGATTCTACCAGTATGACACTTTCATGAATTGACAAGGCCAAAGACATGCCATAAGACTCTGTGGTTTGAAGAAGATATATAGGGAAAAAGACAAATATTCTGGAATTCACATTTCTTTAGGAATGAAATCCTAAAACTAATCCTAATCCCAATCTACCTTATATCCACTTCTAAACAGTTTTAAATTAGATAGATGTCTAAAGCATTAATGTCAAACAAACAAACAAGCAAACAAAAATGATTGGGACATTATTATATAAGCATCTGCTATCCGTTATCTCCAATTTCTTACATAAAAGCAGCCATTATTTAGGTCACTTTAGTCTCTTTACACATAACAAAACACATATGTCTAATCAAACTATCTAATTGGTGACACAAAATAGATTTGAATGAAAGAACATTATCATAGCATAGAAATGATCTTTATTCATATATGAGCATCTTCCTTTGACATAATATTTAATCAGTATATTTCTTCTCTCATATTCTTTAATGTGAATAAATAAACTATGTTTGACAATGGCAATAACAAAGCAATACTGATTTCTATACACCACAAGAAAAGTGGGAGTGGAATTTTTCCTTACGAAGTTGCATTATTTTATCTTTCTATGCATAGAATTTTGGGCAGAAAGTTACTAGAAAAGAGTGCTGTAGTCATTTAAAATATACACTATTTTAATGAAAGCAGAACAAGAAATTATACTATGTTTAGACTGTGGTTGGACTTGATGATCTTCAAGGTCTTTTCCAACCTGGGTAATTCTATGATTCTATGATTTCTCTGGCTTTTTTACCCCATACTATTATGATACCTTGGAGAGGCAGAGAAGGTAACTGACTCATTGTCTGGTGTAGACTCAGCTTTTCTTATGTAGCATGATGACTACAGTGATGAGAAATTGTCAGCCATTCTTCTTTTTGGTTTAACCCCAGCAAACCTTTCAGAAAGCCTGTTTCCTTTCCCTGCTGTCCACTACAAATATCCCTCAGTGCTATTTGAGACATAAGCAAGTGCTTGCAATTGCAAGACTTATGTCCTCTCCATCTTCTTTCAGTCGAGAAACACAGACAGGCCAAGGTAGCAGTAGGTCCATTTTTCCTGTCTATCAGTCTCAATTGCTTTTCTATCACAGCATAATTTTTGATTATGCTAATAGTGCTAAAAGTTGACTCTTCTTATTGTGCAAGTCACTGTAGCGTCAAAGTGTAAAATGTAGATTATCAAATCTGAGAAAGTTTTAGACATTTAAATACATAATATGTTATCCTTGTCCCTTAAACATTTACTGCAGTGACATGCATGTAAGTGACTGAACTCAAGTTCTTTTTTGGAGTGCACCCAAATTCACATTAGACGTCAGTTCTATTTTAGAGTAAATTCTGTCTTCATGTCAGCAGCCTTTGTCCCTCTCGTCATCTTTCATTATAATGAATGTCTGACAAGTTCTCCTGAAGGCATCCTGTAAGCAGAAGGAATGAAACCTATAAAAATATGGTAACTTTTTTTTTTTTTTTTTTTTTTTTTTTTTTCAATGACAAGCCTTTAAAAGTGACCTACTACATTTTTCCAGATGTAAATTCACTTAGTGTGAAACTGTGACATTTCCAAATACTTTCACCTACCTGTGAGAAAGCAAATAGAATAAATGGAAATAAAGAATCCAAGTGTTAAAATTAAAGTGCTAATAAGATACAGCCCTTTAATTTTGGACACAAGGTGTTTCAAGAAACTTTTTAGGTTTGCAAGTGAATTAATCTGCCCCAGGAGACTCAGTCAAAGCAGCTTTGAAATAATCAGGAACTTTGAAATGGGAGATCCGTTCAGAGTACAAGCTCTGTTTTCCCATTTGTCATCTTTTCAAACTGGGTTGATAACAAAGACATATATGGAAGCTGCAAGTCCCTCATAATCAGCTAGAAGAGAAAAGATAAGCTGCAGTTGACATAACTTGAAAAACCCTATTAGTTGTTGCCTGGGTTTTCTTGAAGAAAAAGTGTATTTATTATTTAAATTATATGTAAATTGCCATCCTTGTGAGTGTCTGATCCTAGATAGAGTTCCTCTGAATGATTACATTTATTATTTTCATATCATAATGAGTTTGACATTTTAAAAAGTACAAAGAGAAATTTCTTTTAGCAAGTTCATATTTATTGAAATTTTATTAATGGTCCCTTCACTTAAGTGCCAGTGTTATCGCAAGGTTAAAGTACAGTTATCTTCTTCCCTTCCACAAGACAACAAGGACATATAGTTATTAGACTGTGTGAAAAGGAGGGCTGAAAAGACAGTGAAGGCTATGGAGAGTAAGGTGTATGAGGAGAAGCTGAGTTTGTTCGTGTGCTAAGTGCAGAACTGTGCCAGGGAAGGGGGAGCTGGGGGTCAGGGAAAGGGTGTGCACCAGAGGGTGGTGGGTATGGAATGGGCTGTACAGGACAGTGGGTGCAGCTCCAAGATGATGGAGGAGCTAGGACAGCTGACCTGAACTGTTCAAAGAGTTATACAGCTTCATACCACACTATATCACGAAAAAAAATAGCTTGAAAGATGCTGAAGATTTGGCTGGGGGAGCAGCTGCTGCTGGGGGACTGGCTGGTTAGTGGGTTATAAGCAATTGTATTGTTCTTCACTAGTTTTATAAATATACATGTACATATATTATAATCATTACTATTATTTCTCTTTTCCTTTCCCATTTTAGTAAGTACCTTTTATGTCAGCCTATGAGTTACTTCTCTACCTCATTGAGAAGGAAAAAGGGTGAATGAGAAAAATTGTTGTGTTTAGCTACTTGCTTAGTTAAGCTACAACAGTCCTTTTGCCACTTGTATGGGGATTGGAGGGCTGAGATAACAACAGATCTGACCTGAGTGTGTTAAAATTGTTATAGGTAACAGCTTCCACTCACAATGCTGATTTTTTTTTTTTTTTTTTTTTTTTTTTTTTTTTCTCTCTCTTTAGGCAAGCTAAAATGCAGTTCTTGAAAATTTTGAATCTTGTTGCTATGTCTTCTGCATGTGTTTTCAGTTTTATTTATGGTTAAGAAACTATTAAAAAATACCACCCAGAGATCTACCCTGAGGCAGGATTATGGTGGGTGGCAAAGTGTGGAGGAGGATATGGGCAGGTATTTATCACGATTGTCATATCTGATGGGTCTGAAACTCACTCATAAACAAGCATGGAATCCTAATAAGCTGACCTAATATTTGAGAAAGATATGACCTGATCCTTGCAATGCCAGAGAGTTACAGCTCACTGCACTGTGCTGGGGTCTGGCCTGCTCGTATTCAATATTCAACCCAATAAAGTACCCTCAGAAGGGAGAAAATGCCCCTGGGTCTGACTTAATCTAACCACTGAACCAACTTGTGCTGGTATCCATCACCCCTGTCCAGAAGCAGAAACAATGGAAGCAGAAGCTAGTACATTTAGCAAGGAAGAAGGAAGAGAATGAGGTTATTGCATACCAAAGTCATCACCAGAATGGGAAGCAGTGGCAGAGGTTATACATGAGTCAGCAACCATCTGATGCCTGTCCCTAGGTGAGCAGCAAGATCTGCAAAGATTTCATACACTGCCTAGCATGAAATTTTGGGAGATTTTTTAATTTCCAATCAAGCAAAATGCCTAAGCCAAACTTTGAAGATTCAAACTCTGTCTACATTTGTGTGCCTGATTTGGAAATGGCAGGTCTCATATTTAGCATTTAAAAGGCATCACTCCTTCTGAAAAGGTATTTGTACAGTTTCTGCAAGGATATTCACACAAGACTAGTGGAGAGCATAACTGTTTATTCAGTCATACAGAAAAGCTGCAGTTTCACAATGGGACACAGTTTCAGTAAGCCAGAGCTCTTCTGTTTATGCTAGAGCCCACATCTTGGCGTATGTACAGGATATAACAGGAAAGCAGGCAGGCTCCTGTAGGTAGCAGAAATTCAGTACTGCCTCAGGCCCTAGTATGTAGGCATCTCTAGCAGCTGCAGTTCAGATTAGTAAAGTTCCTTTTTGAGAAGAGATGACTTACAAATCAGAAGTCACTTGTTAAAGTAATATCTATATCCGAGGTTCAGTATCTTTACAGTTATAATGGCACAACTAACTGTTTTCATAAGAATAGCTGGGATGTGAGAATGAGTAAGAGAAACCGATACACTCTCACTGATCTGGGAAGAAACAGAACTGCAGTCTCACTTTATTTCTCAGAATTTAGTAAAACAAATTCCTTCTGTTAAATTCTAAAATATCCTTCTGGAAAAGCTTATTTTTTAATTTCACAGATCATGAGTTTTATAAAGAATATAATTCCAGGATTTCCTCACTCTTAGCTCAGTCACTCAATGCAACATGAGGTAGCTCTTCCTTCATAGCCCGGCCTATAACTATAGGTTTTGATGGAGAAGCATGAATACAAATGTAACCTTAGAGAACATACAAACGTCTTCCAATCAAACCTTTCAGTCCTCAAGAGCCCTCTCTTACTGATGTAGTAATATTACCAATAGAACCTTCAGCTCTGTCCCCATGCTTTCGGGAAAAAAAAAATGTTTACACACCCTTCTTGTACCAAAAGTGAGTATCTGTCTTGCTACACATATACTACATTGATGCCCACAGGCAGCTTATTTAGGTTTCTGTCCCATCATCTTGGTTTGCCAAAAACAAATTTACTAAAACATGTTTTATTTTTGAATATGTAGATTTTTGTCATAGTTCTCAGTTAGGAAGAACCCTGAGATATCTCTATCACTGTCATATTTTTGAACATGAGGTACTCAGTTCATCATAAACTTCATGAAAGAATTGAGAATTACAGCACAATTTAAGCAAGACTATTTTCATGTGTCAGAAGAACTACACAGGAACATTAATGATACCTATTTTGAAATATCTTATGGACGTTAGATTTGAGATAGATGAGTGAAAATATCCTTATGTAGAGAACCCTGATCTCAAAAAGCACACTCATACCACTTTTTCTTTTTGAGTCTTACTAGTGGTTTGGTGATCTAATCAACAGAAATATTAACAGAAAAGGGTGAGGATACTGTAAGTGAGTCTTATGAAGGCAAAACTGAGAATAAGAGAACTGTAGCAAAAAGACTTTTGGAGCAAATGGAAGAGGAAGCTGTTCAATTGAATGAGCAATAGGGATATTTTTGGTATGATGGAGTTGGTAGCAAGTAGAAGTTTCTCTTCGGTGTTCCTTGTCCAACAACTGAAAGCTAAAAAACAGGCTGAATATCTTTGGTCTTGTAAATTTTAAGTAGTCAAGCTACCAAAATCTCACATGAAGACAGATGCCAGATGTAGTACTGATGTTGCATACAGCCTCACAGTTGTATGTAGTCTCACTGAAGCTGAGCATCAAAACAGCAAACTTAAGAAGTTGAGAAATAGGGAGGGCATTTGTCAAGACCGCACTATGCTTTTAGCTTCTCGGGCTTGACAGCCCAAGTGTAAATCAGGATTACTGAGTATTAGAAGAAAATCTTGAGCATGGCAGAAGAGTTTACAGTATGATAAATATTCTGAGTATTCATGGTTAGCAGTATCTTCCTCAAATATGTGCACAGCCTGTGAATTGATTATCTCTGACTAATGTTCTTCTTTAGGGCTTCTATTTGGCCATAAGGTAGCAAACAGTTGATCAGAATCAAGGATTTTATGACAGATGAAGGCAGATGTCTAGCTGGGAGATCTGGTGCATGAAGTTGTTAAACAAAATAACTATTTTATCACCAAAATGTATTCTAGCCAAGAAGCAGGAATCATTCTACTTTCTGATTTGTACTTTTTTTTTTTTTTTTTTTTTTTTTTTTTAAGATAGATGTTTTGCTGCAGCAGCTTAGTCATTCAGTAAGGAGCTTTCCAGTAGCAGATCTGTTAATTCAGTACACGTCTAGCAAAATCACTCTTGAGGGTATGAGAGACTATACTGATATGGATTATTGTATGAGGATGACATGTCATTTTATTTTCACCTTCTGGACTTTATAGCTAGAGGACAGGCTGTAAAATTTAGTAATTTAAGAAGTGGCATATAGTTATACAGATGAAGAGTAGCTAGTTTATGATCTTCAAAACTGGGAATAATAATAACATGGCAACATTGAAATCAGTGGTGTACTTTTGTGTTCTTTAAATATCTAGATTTGATCTAGTTTTAAAAAAGATATTGCTACTTCATAGTTTTTAATGTGCTCAAGTCTGAAAACAACTCAAAAATGCTGAGGTAGCAATTCATGCTTGTTAAGGGACAAATTTACAACAATTTTCATGCTGACATTCGGTGTTAAAATGATTAAAAAAAAAAACCAAAACTTGTTCAGTCCATGCTTCTTAGAAGTATCTGAAGAACAATAAAGAGATTTCTTCATCAGTCTCACTGATTCTGTTCAACAATCCACTAGGCTACCTCTGTTTTTTGTTTTGTTTTGTTTGTAGATGAAAATGATTGCTGAGATTTAGGGACTTTTATTTACAGGAATTTGATTACTTACTTGAAAGTAGATGTGTGTAATATTTGTGGTCATGTACAATATTATTAGTATAACTGAACTTTTAAGAGAGTTTATTTTTCTGTCTGGAATGTTTTTAAGACAGGGCCAATCACACAGATATTTAGCTGTTGCTGAGTGATGGGTGTGTACCTGGGTGCAGGTTGGGCTACTTGGTGGGGAAGAGCTCCCACCTGTTGAACAGCAACAGAATGTAAGGGGATACTGTTGGGAAGGTTCAGACCCTACTGCCATACCACTAATATCTGCTTCTGATGTCATGGCCCAGCAACATAAAATAGGAGACATTAGTTTTGGAGCAGGCTCCATAATTTTTATCTTTCTCAAATATTGTTTCTAGTGCAAGTTTGCTGACTAGCTGAGGAAGAAAATCTTACAGCGAGAGAGAGCAGATCTGAATTTTACTTGATATGGAAATATTTTTTAGCTGCAGGATGGTCTTGAAAAATAATAAAGTGTAATTATAAAAATAAAAGAGATTTCTGTAGTAGCATTTTTTTCCCTGGAGTTGTGTTTTTGTTTGGTTGTGGTTTTTCCTTTTTTAATTTTTCTTTTGGCCAATCTGATTAATTAAAGAAAATCATGTACTTCCCCACAAAACTGCAAGTTTTTTATACTATTCATCATAGTTGTGTGGCTGGCAGTAGCCAGTGTGCGTACTGCCATTTTATGCTGTTACATTTTAGCATGTTTCTAGTGACAAGGTGAGAGGAAGTCTTCTGTACATTCAAGGCTTAGTACAAAACACCAGGAACAAGTTAACTTGCAGATTATTTTGCAGACAAAATAATCCCTCCCTCTATCAACCAAGATCTTGGGAAAGAAAGTGGCTGACAAAAGGAAATACATTGTCATTACTAACTTTAGATTGCTCTTTTAGGCTTATATGAAGCTTTCTGTACACAACTGACATTGTCATTAAAGTACAATTTTACTAAAAATTCAATTCATCAGCTTGAGGAATTGATAGTAGAACTCCCAGAATTATGTTCTGACCTATAACCAAAAATGATAATGTCTTCACTACTGTGTTTTAATGGGATATTAATATTACAGCCGCAACACAGGCAACAAATGTAGATCTGACAGTTATTTCAGTAAATGGTCATTGATGGAAACAGCCAGTAATTAGGAGTTTACAGTATCAGTGTTTTGAGAGGTTCTTCTCCTCTCAGAAGTCTTATTCCTTCCTTCCTTCCTTCCTTCCTTCCTTCCTTCCTTCCTTCCTTCCTTCCTTCCTTCCTTCCTTCCTTCCTTCCTTCCTTCCTTCCTTCCTTCCTTCCTTCCTTCCTTCCTTCCTTCCTTCCTTCCTTCCTTCCTTCCTTCCTTCCTTCCTTCCTTCCTTCCTTCCTTCCTTCCTTCCTTCCTTCCTTCCTTCCTTCCTTCCTTCCTTCCTTCCTTCCTTCCTTCCTTCCTTCCTTCCTTCCTTCCATTTCCTTCCTTTCCTTCCTTCCTTCCTTCCTTCTTTCCTTTACTTAAATAAATAAATAGACAAACAAATAAATAAATAAGTATGCAGACCACCCTCTTTAGTTCAAACACCAAATGCCTTCAGGGAGTCAATCAATCAAGATGTTATTTACTTTATTCTTCAACCTTACAGTAATTATAATACCAGCAAAAACCCTCAGAACAAGCTTCATTGAATTCACCTCAGCATAATATTTAAATCAAGACTACCTTTACAGAAGTAAATAAATATATACACATATATATATGTATATGCAGTGGAGACACTACATCTGTGTTGGTCTAAATATATACTAGTATAAATTGGTGTAACATATGCCAGTATGTTCCCAATTTCTATTTGTACCAAGGCAGACTGGATACTTCCAAAATACTTGTATAAAGCTTTATTTTGAGTAAGTTTATTTAAAATGATCATAAACAAACCTTGTGTAACTGTGGGAAATTATTCCTCATCCTCTATAAATATACGTGAACCAGAATCACATAACAAATTCCAGATCTAACTACAATAGCATACAAAATATTTTATCTTCTGATGGGAAATATTTTCAGGCATCTAACCCATTCATTTTTATTCTTACCCAAAAGGATTCTTAAGGAAAAAAATAAAATAAAATCAGAGCAGCATCTTGTCTTTCTGTGAGCTCTCAATATGTGTTTAATTTATCCAGAGACACACTCCAGGTACTTTGTGAAAATAACTACAGGAGCACATGCATTATTCAGGAGATTGACCTATATGCAAATGAATACATTTTTTAACCTAAAAGTGTTTTTCCATATATCACAGTGCAGTATGTAACTGCTAATACTGTACCATTTGAAGCAAAGCATGTAATATTGGACTTCATGAAAGTTTTGAGTTACTTTTTGGACCAATAAAATATTGCAGATCAAGCTGTGGACCGAGATTTAGAAACTCCAGGTTTCTAATCCTGATATTGGCCTAGTATCAGGAGAAAATCATAGCCCTTTTGAGTTGAGTTTTTGCATAGTATAC
Source organism: Excalfactoria chinensis (assembly GCF_039878825.1). NCBI lineage: Eukaryota > Metazoa > Chordata > Aves > Galliformes > Phasianidae > Excalfactoria > Excalfactoria chinensis. Next base: position 55,164,795 of record NC_092857.1, on the reverse strand, counting down.
TTGAAAAATTTTGTTGCTATACAATTTATTGATTTACATATGTATGTATATTTCCACACATATATATATATGTATATATATTACCTTACATTATCATATTTCCTTTCTAGAAATATACATGTATTCTTCCAGTGTGAATGTGCTCGAATATTTTGCTTAGAAACATAACCTTATAGGTTCAGCAAAGTTCTCAGTAACAGCAGTGTCGTATGCTATCCGGAGATTTCCTTGAACAACAGGATGAAAATAAGGGCATACTGTAACCATAATTTTCTATTTAATTAAATACAGACAGTGTGAGAACCCTCTCCAGAACTCTGCAAAGATGGCATATGAAATAAATAAATAAATAGATAGATAGATAGATAGATAGATAGATAAATAAATAAATATGAATCTTATAAGGAATTTCTTATATTTATCCTCATTCTTATGGCAGCTTGATTAAGCTTGCTTACTTATTTTCTTAACTGATTTTAGCCTTTTTTTCTGTAATAGGATGTGTAGAATTTAATTTAACTAAACACATTTTTTAAAGGATACCAGTAAACCTTTCTGTTCATAAAATATTGAAAAATATAGGTACTCATGTACTCACTGAGCACAATTATATTCTGAAGGTCAGAGAAGTATATATAGCACTTCAAAGTCAGCAGAAAATACATCTGGCGAGACATTTCTCCTACTCACATTTATTTTAATAAAGCGTAGCCTAGTAAGGACTTTGGAAGTTGTAGGCATCTGTAAGGACTGAGTCATCCCTTCTTGTGAAAGATAAAAATCTGATGAAAACAGAACAAATTAGAGTTTTAAGACACCACATCTTAAAGTGGTGAAAATGGCAAAATGGTGAAACAGATGAGCTAGAGTGGGTTAGGTTCTAAAGTCTGTTTTTTTCCCTGTGAATCTCAGCCCTGACAGCTGTTTATCTTTTAGTCTGAAAATCATTATCATGCTTTTCAAAGCGTCACTTAGTTGCAGTTACACAAAATAAAAGAAAATAACTGGAGTGCAAAAGGTTTCTTGGCCCATGAATAGAAGAAAAAAATGTAAAAGATGTGTCAGTGGCCTGGATGATGTCCACACACGTGCCTACCCAGAAGAATACGCTCCTTCAGTATTCTGGTGCATGAACACAGAGACAGGACAATAATTGCTAGAAGGAAATCCTAATGATTAGACTAAAGTAGAAGGGATGTGACAGGCCTGCTAAGAATCCATCGCAAAATGGCAGCAATGATATTTCTAAAGCTTTGTGTTCTTTCTACCTCATTTGGTATTAATGAGAGTTGCAGCTGTCAGATCCTTTTAAGAGCAGGTCTCAAATTAGCAGCAGCTTCACTTACATGTAGGTAGAAAACTAGGACTGGTGAGAACTTGTGCTGTCAGCATGCAGTGAAGAGGAGCAAAATTGATTCAGGAGTTAGAGTTTGTGATCTTTATGGTATCAAAGGCAGGATGATAAAAGGAAAGTTATTACTTTAGAAATCCTCCCTAGAAGCTGGAAGAGGAACAGCAGGAAGTGCAATCAGTCCGAGTCTATGCATCTTCAGCATTTCATTTGCCATGCTTGCATGAGAGCAAACTTTAAGGAAAAGGGTAATGTCACCTTACAAATATTCTCTTTGTGAGAAATGTCAGTACTTATCATTTTTAAGACAGCGATCTAGGTCCAGACTGAGAAAAAAACGATACAAACATAAAATTAATTAAAAAAAAAAAAAAGATAAAAAGATATGAAGTTAAGGAGAATGTAGAAAATGCCCTTATTATTTCTTAAAATACATTCCATATTCCATGAAAACTGAATGAGCTGCAGATATCCCTGTTTATTGCAAGGGAGTTGGACTAGATGACCTTTAAGTGTCCCTTCCCACCCAAGAAATTCTATCCTGTGAATCTGTGGTCTTCTAAAATACGACACCACAGCTAACCTTAGCTACTTTATGCTCATATCTTCCCTGGTATTTATACAAATACATATTTTAAAAAATCTATCCAAAAGAATTATTGCTGTATTAAAGTAAAAAATCTTGGCAAGTATTGCAGTTTAGTATGTACCAAAAATAGGATTTACTATGTTGTATTTCTATTTGCAGTTGTGACTCTGCTCTTTGTTGTTTCATGAGGTCTTAGTCATAGAATCACTCTCTGCCATTTTGTTCAGTGCCTGGCATGATCTCCTCACTTTGATCTATGCATTTCAAGGTAGCTACTGGTGTTCTGAGCAGCAAGTGAAATATTTTGATGCTCAAACACATACTACTTAATCTGGTGCTTTTTCAAGGTTTATACATACTGTGGCACTCCTGAACAAAACCAGCTCTAGAGCATTGTTACTGCTGTAAGTACCCTAGTTACAAATCTATTTGTCAGTGTCTGCATTTTTGTGTGTCTGGATTTTTTCTTCCAGACTGTATATGCACTGGTACCACTTACACTTAATAAATTATCTTCCCTTAAAACTAACAGCTAGGTTCTGGTTGGCTGCTGTTGATGAATCCTAAAAGGGAGGAAGTAAATTTGAACTCCAGCTGTATTATTTTATACGTTATACTTTTCGTACAGACTTTAGATTAATTTTATAAAACTGAAACAAATATTTCATCAGATGGGAAGCAAAATTCTGTTGCCTTGTTGCTCAGATATAGTAAATAAGATTCTTATATTAGAGAGAAAAGAAATCAAGATTTAAAAAGCCTCCAGAAATGGCTGTTCTGCTTACAAATTCAGAACTTGCACTGCAGTTTGATAATGAAAAATAATAAATTTTGTAGGCACTTCTACCTCCAACTAAAATCCTTAATGGATACTAGTAGCAACACAATCCTTCTTGCTGACCATGTGTTTAAGTGAACACAGCCTTCCTTTTGCAAGGCTCCCACATGTCTTTAGTGTTCACTAAGATAAAGCGCCCTGCTCCCTGAAGCCCCGGATGACTAGTTTGTTCATTTCAAACCCATGGTTGAAAAGCTGAAAGCACATGCTGGACAATGCTTCTTTTCTACCTTATACCTGAAGAAAGTCCAGAGTAACATAAACATTTTGCAGTTTTCCTTGGCAGTTACATTTCCAGATTTCATTTTGATTAAGAATGTCAGACATGTTATAATCACATTCTTTTCCCTTTTCACTAATCTTATCCAATTTGCATGACTGAGATACTGGCTGTGCTATGAAAACCAAAACTGGAGAAAATTTAGCACAGTTTATGAACTGTATATTTAACATTCACCAGATGAATCCTGTGAACATCAATAATGCATCTCTGTTTATTCTGACACAATATAATGATGGTTTGAAATCAACTGCAAGTTCACCGTTTAAAGGAAGTACTTCTTGAAAACATGCAAGCAAAGTGTATTTTACTTTTGTAAAATTCAATCATGAGTTGGTGAAACTCTCTGATCTGGAAAAGTTTAAATACTGGAAGTTCAGTTAGCAGAAGAATAAATATTCCAGGTGTCTACTCAAAACCTGATACATCATTCTATCAGCTGGCCCATTGCTGGAAGAGCAGAGCCTGAGTCACTGGGTGACTCCACCCACCTCCCCTTCCCCATCACCCTGAATCATCTGTCCTCCCATTCCCCATCTCCCTTATTAAGCTTTGTAATAGACTGGTCAGACCAACATTTGAACCATTGTTTCTTAATCTCATGCCAGATATACATACACCAAAGAATCTCTTCTCCCTCCTATAAACTGGAGCATGACAGCACCTAATTGAGATCCACAGAGTTATGGATGTTCAGGCTCCTCAGGTGGTTATGAACCTGATTTTCATTTACAGTGGAAGGTGCATTGCTCCCCCAGGACCCATTTTGTGACCCATCTGCTCAAGGTGTGTGGGAAGAGCAGCTGACAGTGAAGCACAAGTCAAAAAAGCTGTTGACATTACCCTTCTCCCTGTCTGTTGTTACCAGACTGCCTATATTGCACTATTGCACACTAGAGGGAATCCACATTCTTGGATTTTCATTGTCTGATTGATTTACCTGTAGAAACTTGTCTTTGCACCCCTTACCAAGTCCAGTTCCATTTGGGCTTTGATCTTCCTGACCCCATCCCAAGACATCATTCATATAATCCGTCCAGGATATGTGTCTGAATCTACTGCCTGTGCATTTTCCTCTTCCTCTCTGTTTTGACCAGCAGGTTCTGGTTCATCCATGCTGTTCTCTTGCCTTCTTTTCCTGGCTTTCCTGATCACATATTTGCTTTCCCATGTTCCTATCCATCCAAGTGAAGTGGAAAGGAAGGATCTCTGTGATGGTCTGAGATACGTATTTCTTAAAGCAGCATCAGAGCTTTAGTCCAAATAGAAGTAACAGAATGAAACTGCTTCACATAAGATTGGAATACCTTCAAATGTCATCAAAGCCAACAGTGTCCTGCATTTTATTAATTTGCTTCCTCATAAATAGAAGTTAGTAATGTTTTAATCAGGAATCAACTGATCAATTTGTCTTTTTCAGAACCTAAGTAATATTTTAACTATACTGATAACATTATTCACAAATAATACTAGGGATAGTAGGCTTAAAAAAAAAGTGCATAAGTAGCTCCTAAAGAGGGGTGATCCACCTACCTTCCTCAGCCTAGTTGCAGGAAATTGCTGATATTTTAGGTACACGACTGAGGGAAGCTGAGATTGATTATAGTTCTCAATACACAGAGCAGCTGGCTGTAAAGGAACTTTAAAGAACAGTTTCTCAACTCAACTAGGGATCAACACAGGAGAAGAAGAGACTCTACATGAAAGAAGAAATAGAAGTGGAAAGGAGATGAAAGAAAAGAGGAGATGAAGGAAGGAAAGTATAAACCAAGGAAGAATAGTCAAACAGCAATTGCTCCAATTTATGACTTAAAAGTGAATATAGAGGAGGAATCCAGCATCATAAGGACATTAAAAGAGTATTTAGTAAAGGTGGCAGACCAGGGAATCAAATCAGTGTGGTCTGACAAATTCTTATTTGTTGTTCTGCACTGTCATGTTGTTCATCTCACCCTTTGAGAAACTGGATATCCTTCCTTCCTACAACTTAGGAAGAATAAATGCATTAAAGTATGTAAGAAACTTAGATCATTTTGAAAGAAGGTTTATGAGCACTTTTGAAGATGGAACTGGTTAATTGCTATCATTAACAACTATTAAACATGTGAAGGCTACTTGTGGGAAGGAGCTGATCCATTTGAGAGGTTTTCTGTGCAGGGAGTTCACACTATTAGACTTAGTTCATCTGTTTTTTTGTTACTTGGGTAATAAGAATATAAAACTTTCTAATGTGTTAATGTGTTGGATTGGAATGTGCTGAACTGGATAATGAGGATGATTTAATAAGATATTTTCCAATAGTGAACCTGGGCTCTCTGAAACCAGCATTTTGAAAACACAATAAAGGCAATGGGCCCTTAATGATGATATAATGAAGTAACTGAAGTGATTGAATAGGGTTTGGGGAGGGATAATAACACAGACATATTGCTTATACATATACGATTGTTTTCTCAGAGTGCTCTCCTCGTGATCTTTTCAAAATCTTCTTGTGTGTCCATTTCTGTAAAACCATAAATTTGTAGACACAACAAACTAGCAAAATACTGTTGAATTAAGCTAGTCTAGTCTAGCTTAATCTATGTGTTTTCAACAGATAAAGTTTTTCAGCTCAGACTTGCTATAATTTTGTATTCAACAAAATGAATATCACCATTAAGAAACATTTCTTATTTCAGATGAACAGTTGCTTGTCTCATATAGCTTGATGTTTTTATCACCACATACACTCAAGCATTATCAAACAGATAATAATAATTGGGACAAAAAATAGTAACACCTTAATAATCACTTTAAACTTAAAATACTAAGACGTTTAATGGATCAAACATTGTAGGGCCAGATTAGAAATTAATAAGGTAATTGATGATAGAAAATGTAAAGTCCTAGAATGGTTTGGATTAGAAGGCAGTTTTAAAAGACAATCCATTGCAATAGACTGCCATGGGCAGGGACATCTCCCACCCATGATTAGATTGTGCAAAGCCCCATACAATCCAGCCTTGAACACCTCCAAAGATACAGGGCATTCGCAGCTTCTCTGGACAACCTGTTCCAGTGTCTTATCACCCTCCATGTAAAAAACTTCACCAGTTCTTATTCTAATCTATTCTATCCTATTCTGTTCTGTTCCACTTGTTTGGTCTACTTTAGTCTGCTTAGTCTAGTTAAAACTGTTAAAACCCTTGTGCTGTCACTAAACTCTCTATTTCTATCCCGTAGGTTCTCTACAAATACTGGAAAGCCTCTGTGGACTGGATAGGGGATTCCCCCTTTGTCAAGACGCTACCCATTTCCACTCCTCCTCCTCTCTCAACGTGTCTCACTCTGCTCAGCAACAGCAGGGCAGGGGGTCCACCACTGTATGGTGAATATCACCCTGGTGACCTTCTGGGTGAGACTTATACTGCTGTACCAAGTGGTGAGAACCTTAATCCTGGTATAAAAGGTCAATTTCCTTCTTGAGCTAGGGGACCCAGAGTTGAACACAACATGGCAGGTGGGGTCTTACAAAAGCAGAGTGAGACAATCACCTCCCTTATCCTTCTGACCATACTTTTTTTGGATACATTTTTGAGCTGCAAGTGTTCATTGCCAGGGAAGCTTTCTTCTTCAGAAGATTGATTAGGTTCTGGAATGGGCTGCCCATGAGGGTGGTGGAGTCACTTTCCCTGGAAGCGTTCAAGAAATGTTCAGATGTTTTACTAAGGGACACAGTTATTGGCTAAATATTGGTGGAAAGTTGATGATTAGATTGGATGATCTTGGAAGCCATTTCCAACTTTAGCGATTCTATGATTTTTTGATAAATGGAAGTAAAAAGCTAGGTAAAAGAAGAGGAAAAATTATTACTTATTATAATACTCATATTAGTATTATTAAAATACTAAATTTTCATGTCTAGGGGTCACTGAAGCTGTGTATTTACAAATGACTATAAAATATTCTTAAATAATTAACTGCTGAGGCAATCTGAACTTATTGAAATAAAGCGTTACCAAATCAAAAAGGAAAATACTACTGTGAAAGAAGAAAACATATTCATAATGGCACAAATAAGAGCAGAAATTCAAATAGAAATGTTAGTATGAGTAGTAAAATGCAGATGTGTTTATCTGAGTGCCAGTAACATAGTTTATGATATACTGTTGTATTGAGCAGACAATGTGAAATGCAGTGGGGGAGCTGATAATATGAAAAGTGATTAATCAAAACACAGCAAGAAAAGTATCTGCTGTGTAAAAATTTATCCTGTGAAATATTATATAAGTGTGGTAAAAAGAAAAATAAACAACTATGTTCATGCCGCTAATGAACAGAAAGTTAAATAAAGACAAGGTAAAATGGTTAATAATTGTAGATCAAAGCAAAATTACTGGTTTATTGATGAAAATCATCTCAGCAAGACAACCAAAACAATTACCACAATGAAAACTGTTATTCACCATAACTTAGAGTTTGGCACTGCTTTTCTATCTTAGGAGGCAAGCCAAGTACCCTACTAGAGAAAATCAATTACTCCTAAACCATATATTATGGCTGTGGAAAAGTCTTGTTTAAAAGAAAATGAGGGAAAAGTCTGAAATTCCTCTTACTTTATTATCTGTGCATGCCACTGCAGCAATTTTCAGACATGCAACTAATCACACATATAATCCCACTAATTAAATTATGATTATACAATAGCCTGACATTACATACGCATTGTGACCCATGCATTTTAAAAAATATTGATTTTGAAATATATATCAGAAACTCTGCTAAAACCACTGTAACTTTCACAAGCTGAAAATGAACAAGGTTTGAAAGACTCACATAGAAATAATTACCTTGATTTTAGAGGAATAATTCCTGTGCACGTACTAGAAACTATATGTAAGCAACCACAAAAACTGATATTAAAATTTATCACTAAATTTACTGAAATCACATCATTATATCAGAGGAAGAGTCTCTTTGCTGTTAATGGGAGAGGAAGCCTCACACAATGATCTCAACTAATCTAATACTTGAACTGGAAAGAACATTGTACAAGTGAGGTGACCTGTGAAAACTTGAGGATTCCTATTGACAGCAGTACCTGCTGCAGTTTGGGGAATTCATCACAATATGGTTCATAAGAAGGATAATGTGACACCTAAAGTTCTGTGAAAAACACTTGAGTTTATATTTTCTGTTGTGTGAGGAACTGGAAAACTCAACTTTAAACCTGTTAATGTCAGTATTTTAAAATGGGGAAGTGCTAATGATTAACAGCCTCCCAGTGGGTTAAGGGTAAGAGAGAATGTCAAATGGGGCTCTTATAGCTGTAAGCTGGAAAGGATGAAAAAGGCAAAGCTATGCCCGACCAGTTGGATGGATCTCACTTGAAGGATGGAAATCAGCAGTTCTAAAATTCATAGGACAAAATCTGTGGGGTGGACAGATTTTTATTCTAAACTTCAAGCACACTACAAAAACCGGAGAGAGATATGTTCTTCATCTGTGCTCAGAAAACAGTAAGGATGTAAGACACAATTGGCTTGCTGATGCAATCCTGAAAGATAAATAGTCAAGATAATATTCAAAAGCTTCTTATAACACTATAGAGATATAGACAGTGTGTTTACATCAAATAGTTTATTGTCTTCTAATATAGAAAGTGTAGAACTTATATGGGTTAGATTTCTTTTTTAAGTAACTAAAGTTGGCAGAGATTAATCCCAGCTTGTGCAAACCTGAATCCAGCAATTTGATCAAATTTCCCCAAAATTATATTAGTATATAAAGTGTTTCATATTCTCTTGGAATGGTTATATACAGTAGTATAACCTATGCCAAAAAGGCAGGCATAGAGTTCAGTTATAAACAAGCAATAGTATATATTTTTTAAGTTCTTTTCATGGTTTCTGACACAGCTTTGCTCTGTGCCTACCAGCACTCCACCGGGAAGCATCTGGACACAGTTCAAGAGCACACGGTAGTCTCAATAGATGATATTGTTCACAAGGGAACTCTGTTTTGGCAAGAAGGAAATTTTAATTGTATGGATGAGATTTGTGCTATTTTTGCCTTATGGACAGAGAACAAGTCTGTCTGTTTTATTTATTAGCACAGGTGCAACCAGTAAATCTGATTTACAGAGAATTAATGTTCTGTAAGAGCTGGAAATAATTAACTCTGCTTTCTTAAAGATAGAGTTAGTATAGCTGATTGATTTTAATTTCTAAGAGGTTGCAGAGCACTACTGTTGGAAATTTAGTCTTGGGTTATGCAATTATAAGGCCTCATTTTCTCTCATTTCCAGCAGTACATGAGGTCTGTTTTCTTTACAGTTAAGGTACATTCAGTCCATCTTCACTTACCTCCTGCCTAGTTCTGTAAAGTGCAACAAATACAGTAATGTGTGAGATCTCCATTTACCTGTAAAATAGGGCAAATTGAAAAGTTATTTTTGAAGAAATTATACTGATAATCAATAATTGAAGAACTAGGAAAACAAGAGAAAAAATGGTATATATAATCTTTGAGAATATAGCAGGATGATTTCTATCCATTGCCTAACTGAAAACCTTATTATTAAACAAATAGATCATATTTTTACAATAGCTAGTGAAAGGCTGGAAATGATTATAGATTCTATATATCCAGCTTAATTTTCTGATTATTTATGTCATTTCAATTGCAGCAGAGTCTTCCCTGAATGTTTCTGAAAGACGACCACAAGCACACCTCTACAGATTGGGTAATTTTCATCTGTATAAATTAAAATAATTACAGACCTTTTTGTATGAAGACACTTTAGCTACTTCTTGGTCACTTATCACTTAGTTTGAAGAATTTCCCTTGACTTCAGCAGTGAATTTGCACATACATATATATAAATATATGTACGTATATATGTGCATATATATTGTTATATATGACAGATATATGTAAGAACATGCCTTTGAATTTGCAGAATGAATGAAAAGGCTCAAGCTGTATAATTTCCTTCATCTTCTCTGTGTGATTTATAACAGTATTTCAAATATTATTAACCAAGACTTTTAGAATCATATATTACTGCATTATTTGCCAAGAAGCTATAATATCTTTTTCTTTCTGTTTTATTAAAAAGTTGTACGGTCTTCATTCATTTAAGTATTTACTTCTCTGGCTGAGTGATCACAAAGATGGGTATAAATGAAGCAAGTATAACTTGATAGTTGTGCCTTTATGGATTTTCTTTGTTCTCACAGGCATGTTAATGGCATGAAAAAACATGGATCTTCCAAAGCACTCAGCCTTATTGATTTTTTTGCTTTGTAGGTGGCCTTCCAGACCTCCAGTTTAAATATCCTGATCCTGAGACAGGAGAAAAAACTTATTTTTAAAATCAGTATAAAAGGATGTTTCATGGATGGGTTCAATAATCTTTTCAGTTAGTGAAAGACAGTGTGGCTGCATAAACTTTCAGACAACTGCCATGTGAAATAGAAATAGAAGATCTATGATCCCAGCATAGGTTAACCATTGGGTGAAGAGTGTGTTTGGGACAGTGCTGTGTGTTTTTAATTCCCACCATTACCATCTTTGTGGCAGAGTTCAGAAGCAGGTTACATTTGCTCAAATGTAAGATGGGAAAGAAATGTATCTTTCTTTAAAATCCAAGTAATGCTCATATTTCATAGTGCATTATTATACTCAGACACTAACTATAGCCTAACTTTAGGAGATGAATGGTTACCTTTTTTCTCTGAGGTGATGCCAAAGGCCAGGTTTGGAATAAATGATACCTGTGTTTCTCTATTATTAACACAATGAAAAACGATGGCAACATTATAAAAATAACAATTAAAATGAGTAGATTTTGTTATACAGTCATGTTGAAGTTAAATTATTTAATTTAAGGACAAATAGTTTCCCTTTCCTCTCCCTTTGCCCTTGTCCCCTTCTACCTCCCCTTTCCCTCTTCCCCTTCCTTCTCTTCCCCTCCTCCTCTCCCCTGCCTACCTATATCCCAGAAATAATCTTTAGAGAATCTATCCCATTTCTTTGTTTCTTTCTTTGATATTGAAAGCTATTTTATTGAGGAAATGATTTGTTGTTTAATAAAGGAGAAAGAAAAGTAATTGGTTCAGTCCATTTCAAACTCAAAAATACCACCTATACAGGTGTGGGTTTTTGTTGTTGTTTTGCTTTGTTTTGTTTTGTTCAGTTCTGTTTTGTATTGTTTTTAAGTAAAATATTAGAGGAAACAATAACATGGAAAAAAAATATAGTACAAAAATATTTTCTCTTAGTATTAATCACAACAAACATAATTCCCTACAACAAAGTATGTTTTGAATTATTATATTCTTCAACCAGGGAACATAGCTTTGCTCTGAAGCTCATTCTTTTAAATACTAATTTAGTTTGAAATATTTTAGCCTGTATATTAAACTTACACTCCTAGAACAATGCTCTGTAGAATTTGGACTAGCTTTGTAGAACCCATTACTTATCTGTCAATGCATTAGGAGTTCTTTTAACTTTATGACTTTGTGTGTGTATGAGAGTCAAACCATGGATTCAAATGATAGAAATGAAGAATTAGAGAATCATTGAATATCCTGAATTGGAAGAGATCCACAAGAATCATCTGTCCTGGCTCCACAAAGCACCACCCCAAATTCAAGCCCTATATCAGAGTGGTATCGAAAAGCTACTTGAACTCCCACAAGTTAGGGCTGTGCCCTCTGCCCTGGGGAGTTCTTTAATTAAGCCCCACCTGTCCCTCTCCATGCCGTTCCCTCAGGCCCTGTTGCTGTTGCCAGAGGGCAAAGCCCAGCTCTGTCCCAGGCACAGAATCTGGGCATCATTCTTGTTAAACTTCATCTGATTTTTGATAATTCTGATGGGAGAGGAATTTGGCAGCTAGAAAAATACAAATTCTGAGTTTCAAATCACTGAGAGAAAGCTCTCAAGTAGAATATTACATTTAGTAACTAAATAATAACTCATAATCTGTAACTTTCCTCCCAGGACCTGTTGATTTCCAGGGTACTGAGTTTGCTTCATTTCTTTGCTTGAAATTATTGAGCTTGAAATATGGCATTAAAGTAAGTTTAACAAAACTAGAAAAATTAAATTAAATGTATTTCTAGTAACTGAGAAGGTTCTTAAATTGGTTCAGAGGTTTTATGACTACAGGAGATCAAAAGTTGTATCAAAGAAGTTTTCAGTATTTACTTTTGGAAAAAAGGAAAAAGAAAAACAAACAAACAAAAAAAAAAACAACAGTGTCTTATTTTGCCATCTTTGCTAGTAATGCATCTCAGGTATCTAGAATCACATCAGCTAATTTGAAAGTTATTTTATGCTTTTAGCTGGATTCTTCACAGCTATTTTCTGCAGCTTGAAAACAGAGGTATCTGGACTCTTTCTCTTGTCTTTAAAGTGTCTTAGGATTGAAATAGAAAAAAATCAGCCATAGAATACCAATAAATAACTTATTTTATCAGTGACAGTGTAGTAGAGTGATTCACATGGACTATCCTCTAGAAAGCACATTATAAACTTGTTTTATTCACTTCAACTCTTCTCACATAGAAATAAAATATGCTGAAGATGTTACAAAAGAAGTAAAATTCAAGTTCTTGGTGTCACATCTAACTGAGTGGAACATGAAAGCTGCCCAAGACCAGAAGCCACCTGTTTGAGAAAATATTCTGCACCACGAAACAAAAATCATTATGCTATGATAGGTGTAACTGAACAACCTTAACAAAATATCAATGTCAAATAAAGTATCTTGTCACTGGAACTGAACAAGTGAATGTAAGTAGGAGAGATTTTTTAATTTTCTATTGGACTACGGAAATCTCCATCCAGTAAGATGCATGCAGAACAGAATTCAAGCATTATTTGATGTTAACATTTTTCCTCACAAAACAAACAAACAAACAAATAAGATATCTGAATTTCTGAGAAATGGGTTGGAATAAAAGTTCTCAGTATAATAAGAATAATAATAAATAAGCCTGGGAACAAGAACCACGGTCTGTGATCACAATTCAAGATAAGCTGGAACAAGACATTTAAGTATCTCTTACAGTTGTGGGTATGTAGTTAAGATATTGTTAACTTAGAGAAGGCCAAAAACTGCTTGTTTCTAATTGGAAAAAACTATTCAGATGCAAACTGTCTTTTAAAAGACTGAGATCCAACAGACTAAAAAAACCAACACATTCTCTTTTTTAAAAAACTGGATGTCCATTTTATTTAGTAAGAAGAGTTTCCATTGCTGCAATCACCTGCAGATATAACTATTGATCGTATACATAGAATGGCATCAGTCTCTTCTTAAACTTCCATTACTTGGTGTAACTTTGAATTTTAGTGTTTGAAGAGGTTTTGCTGGTGCTTTTTTTTTTTTTTGTTTGTTTGTTTGCTTTGTGTGTGTGTTTTGTTTGTTAGTTTTGTTGGGTTTTTTGGTTTTTTTTTTGTTTGTTTTTTGTTTGATTGGTTTTTTTGCTTGTTTCATTGTTCATAGATTTTGAACATACAATTCTGGTACATCAATACAATTTTTTGTTCTTCTTGGGTTTTCTTCTTCATCTCATTATTTAATTATGAGTAATTATCTAGCATTAGCACATCCATAATATACTGCTATGCCAAAGAAGCATATGTTTAACAGAGGTTCTTTGATTGGTTTGTTGTTCTGTAACACTAGGATAGTCTCAAATATTCAGATACCATGTGGGAATATTCTGTTCTTAAAAGGAAGAGATTTCTGCCCAACAGATTATCTACGTGGCAGAAACTGAACCTCTCTAATTTAATAAATGGCAGAAATAAATAACAGTTGTCCTGGTAAAAAGATCCAAATCTAGAATTTTTTTGTCCCTAACAAGTGGTGGAAAAAATTATACTATCAATGTTCTTGCAGTAAAAAAATACAAGTAATATATCTTGTCACAAGCATCTGAGTCTTCTTGTTAACAACAAATGAAAGGTTTTCTTTGTTGTAGGGAAGATGTTATCTTCTCAGTTATCTCCTAAAAGCATTTTCTACATCTTGGAACAGTTAATATTAAAACTAGCAGTTATCTAGGTGCTTAACTCTTGTCAATCAGGCATGGTAATATCTGCCAGACTGTCAACTGTGTCACTATTCAAACATAAAATGAAGGGTTATGAAGTTACTGAAAGCATAACAGACCAGTGTCAAATGTCCTGTCATGGGGATCTTAGATGTGTTAATGAGAAGAGGGGATAGGCTTAATCCCTGCAGGATATTCTACACAAGGGCAATGGAAGAAAGAGCTGCTGCCTGTCATTTCATGCTGTGATCAGCTTGAGAAAAGTCTGATGTAGATGAAGTGTTTCACCATTCACTCTTGCCTACAGATCATTATGAAATCCATTGCTACAGTCAGATAATGTATATCACCCCATACCGTTTATACCCAGAGGGCTCCTTTTATGTGCTCTTCACCTTACCCTCTGTTCGGCTGCCATTAATTTCCAAGAAAATGTGGATCACGTAAGATTTATGCACTCCATGTGTTAAATTCAGTCATCAGGTTATCTGGAACAATATGTCTTCCCTAAAAATACCTCTTTGATCTTAAGGAGAGGAAGAAAAAATGAAAGGAAGAAAACACCACACACACCTGAAAAACATGGACTTTTTCAATGGAAAAGAGTGTCTACTTAATTGGTTTTGTTCAGTGAGGCCCACTAGTGCACACTGTCAACAGTTATTTGAAAGAAATATTGGTTCAGTGTATGGTACAATTCAGGTCCAGTACAATTTAGGTAACATTGACTTGCTTATGAGTCACTATCTGCAGTATGCTGTATTGCAGAAAATGGTCTTAACCTATGTAATTCACACTCACACCCAGGTGTGAACATAGTACATGCCAGTTGTCAGAACTCCTAGTGTGTCTGTCAGACAGCGGGGAGCATCATCAATCTCCTAAGAAAACTATACATAAGGAGAACTTGGTAACTAGTTTAAAGGGATGAAAACACTGTGGGCTTCTGCAATAAGGTCACCAAAGGTAATCATTTGGAGCAATTCCTCCTAATTTAGGAGGAATATTTTCAGATTTGGTAGTTATTAAAATTAGAAAACTAAGACTGAAAATGATCCATCTCCTCTATTATTATTATTATTATTATTATTATTATTATTATTATTATCAGAAAGAGATTAAATTGCACCTTAAAAATCTTAAAATGTAGTGTTTTTTGTAATATTTTGGGTTATGTTTTAGAAATTGTTCTATACCCATTCCTTCTGATATTTTCCCAACTTGCAGAGAGTTATTTTGTATTCCTTTGCTTTTAAACTAGCAACTACTTCTTTGATACTGCTCTACTTAATGGAAGAAAGCATTTTATTCTACCTTTTAAGACAGTCTGACAAAGACAATAAAGCAATAAGGAGTTCTTCAATGTGTTCACATGGGAAAAGACATGTCTTTTTCATGGACTGGTTAAAAGAATTATATTGTACCTGAGAAATTTTGGAAATAGCCATTCACCTGGTGGTTCAGGTATTTGTCTTCTCATTATCTGTGTTCAGTTCATGATCTACATTCTCAGTCCTTTAAAATATTATTCTGAATCTGCTCACCACATTTCATCTATGTTATCATGTTATCAAATTGATGCAGATTTTCCAGTCCTTCTCTCTGTCTTTAAGACTCTACCAAATCAGGAAATTTAATCACAATAGACGTCTGCTTTATCCTACACACAACAGTGGTCCCACTATCTACCCTTAACAATTTATGAACTTTCTCCAGCCTAAGTTTGTCTTTTATTCAAGAAAGAGTAATCCACATTTCAGATGATTCTGTAGCTGTCCCTTATACCAATGACATTTCTTATATGAAAATGGTATATTTTTATCAAAATTCCAATAGATTAGATCTACATCATTTGCTTTGTCTGGAAAAAGAATTTCCCATTAGTCTAATATGATCTAAATTTGGTAAACTCATGTCTTATGAAGTGGAATTTCACACCGGGAACAGCATGAAATGAATTCTAATGGCTCCCCTACTGACATTAACCAAAATAATTGTTAAGTTAGAGGATAATTTTATCTCAGTAGAAATTCATGGGAACTGTAACATCATTACTTTTTATTTTTTATTATCAGTGAACTGATCCTCAAAAATATAAGTGATTTCAGTGATGTTATACTAAATAACAGCTTGATATAATGCATGAAGCTTATAACAACAGTACACTTTTCCACAAATTACTTGACAGACACAATTATCAGATTACTTTAGAAATAAGCATAGTAATGCATCAAAGACACACTTTTACCTTCTAGAATCAAGAATTACATCAAATATTGTTAATTCTCTATTAGAATAATATAGCAATTTAAATTCTATAACATATAATCATAGAATCCTTAGAGTTGGAAGAGACCTGTAGGAGACCTGTGAAGGTCACCTAGTTCAACTCCCCTGCAATGAACAGGAACATCCATAGTTAGATCAAATTGCTCAGGGCCTGATCCAGCCTCACCTTGAATATCTCCATGGATGGGGCTTCTCCTACCTCTCTGGGCAACCTGTGCCAGTGTCTCACCATCCTCAATGTAAAAGATTATTTCCTTATAGTAACCTACATTATTTGATCTTGAAATCATTTTTCCTTGTTTTGTCACCACAGACCATGCTGTACTCAAATTTTTAAACAATCTTATTTATTTATTTATTTATTTATTTTTGCAACTAAAATTGCTAAAATAAGCTTAGGCCATCATTTGCCCAGACAAGTTCTGCAAGTTCCTGGATGTTCAGGTCTACACAGGAGCTTTTACTAGCAAAGACAGTATTGTTTGTACTGAACTGTAAACCAGGAGAAATGCAGACTTCAGTGTTGAAAGACCTGTTCTCAACCGTCTTCAAGGGAAAAAGATACTTCCCAGGCTATTTTAATTCTCTAGGTCCCATTTGAACAGTACCTGGTACTGTTTCAGCATTCTGAACTAATGCAAGTCAGTAATGTGTTTGCTGTTTTTACTGTTAGAAAGTGAAAACAATTTATATAATCAAGACTTTATTATTATTATTATTATTTTAATTTAAAATTCTATTCTGTAAGTATACAATAATGAGTGAAAGAAAATTAAGTTTTTAAAACCCAGAGAGTTTTTTCCAGACAGTTTACATTTTGTATCAAGGTGGGTAAATTCCATGTTTTACTGTTGTTGGTTTTGTAGGTGTTTTTTAAAATAAAATTAATTTAATTTAATTTAATTTGAGTGCAAAACATATTGTGCCACATGGAATAAAGCATAAACAAATTCAGTATACCAGCTGAAAGGCAAGAACAATAAAGAAAAAATTTCTGCCACAGTTGGATAGACAAACTGAAAACAAAGAATGAGCAAAACAGTGACCAAATTCAGCTCAGATGAAGATAAAAGGGAATGCAGTTCAGCATGCTATTCTTCAGTTTCTGGAGATGCCTGAAGTTGGAAAAGTTTCTTATTACAAAGGAACGAGGCATTCTCTTGAAGAACATGGAACAAAGAAAATTAATCATAATTCTTTGCAGGATCATGATCTTTGCAAAACAGCTATGGATTTGCTTTTCTTTGTGATGTTTATGAAAGGCTAAGGTTCAGTCTGACATTAGTGTGGTATATTATTCATATAATATCAATTATATCTAGCTGTCTATCCAAACACTGGCCATTTTGAGTCAGCTGTCTTCATTCTGTCCCTTGTAAGTTCCTTGTGCACCCTAGCTGCTCTGTCTTAGAGCAGCACAGCAATTTGAAACGTCTTTGTCTCTGTGCAGCACTGCTCTATAACAGCATGTGCTTTGCCAACATTATTTTCATCCTGAATTTGAAACAGAGCCTATCTATACACATCTACTATGAAGAGTATAAAGCCAGTTGAAACTAGGATTGAAGGGAACAAACAATCCTGACAATAGATGAACAGATTAGCGCGGTAGTTCACTAGTGTCGATAAAAGCATAAGTTACTTAGCCTTTGTATCCTTCTGATCCTGTGTCAAATGTGCATTTCCACCTCTGTCACTGCTACCTTGCTTGTCTGCTATTATTTCTTTGAGACCACTAATAAATAAAGATTGCCACATCTTATTGCACTGCATTCCTCTTACTGTTTCTTACATAAAACTGCGCCCTTCTATGCTAAAAAAGTTTTTGTTTCCTATTGTTGAGGGTTAAACCTGGTATGCAGCTGAGCACCACACTGCCTTTTGATACTGCCTCATATCTGCAGTGGGATAGGGGATGAAGAAACAAAGAGTAAAAGCAAGAAAAATTTTGGGTCAAAATGAAAATATGTTAATAAGCAAAGGAGAAGTGTAAGAACAAAAGTGTGGTAGATCAGTTCCTAGCAGTTCTCCACAAAAGATGATCAGCTTCCCTAAACTCTTTCTTTCATCTTTCATTGCTGAGCATGACATTACCACAAAATCACAGAACATCTTGGGCTGTGAGGGAACTTAAAACCCATCCCGTTCCAATCCCCTGCCATTGTCTGGTTCTCATCCCAACAATCCCAACAAAGCTCTATCCACTCAGCTTTGAACACTTCCAGGGGTGGGGTACCCACAGCTTATCTGGGCAGCTGTGTCAGGGCCTCAGAGCCCTCTGAGTAAATAATTCCTTCCTGATGTCTAATCTAACTTTCTCTTCTTTTAGTTTAAAAACATTCCTCTATGTCACATCACTATCAGATCATGTAAAAAGTTATTTGCTCTCCTGTTTATAAGCTCTGGAAGGCCACAGTGAGGTACCTCTGGAGTATTCTCTTCTCCAGACTGAACATGCCCAGCTCCCTCCACCTTTTCATTTAGCAGAAATGCATCAGCCCTATGATCTTTTCTGTGGAAATTGCTTTTGTTTGGTTTGCCCTCCACCCTATTCTTCCCCCTATCTATTCACTGTTTGTTTTCCTTTCAGGCGTTCTCTTCTGATGCTCATAAATTGTTAATTATGTCAGTAACCAAAACAAAAGTACAAGGTGATACCACTTGCATTTAATTTCTACAGATTAGGATTCACCATTAAATATACTGTCTCACTCAATTTACAAACTTTTGTTTTGTTGTGTTCTGGAAACCAAACACTTTTGAATGATTCTGAAGCTCTTGTGCATTTACATTTTGATTACATTTAAAATTCTCATCTTCTTTGTTTTTCCTAGATACTTGTTGAGCTGTAAGATAAAAATTGGCCAGACTACAAGGAGTTTTTCAATTGGAAATCACTTGTACCCAGTTTTCTTATGACCAAAGTTGTTTGTCTTATCATCACTAGATTCAAAAAAAGAAGTCTGCCAGTCACATAGCCCTTCTTCCTTCTTTAAATCTATCTCTCCAAAACAACCTAAAAAATAATTCTGAAAGTATTTTGATTATAATGGATTCAAAACTAGTGGCTGCCAAGCTGCAAAAAGGGTAATGATCTGGAGGTGCTGTTTGACATCTGGCTAAATATCAGCCAGCAATGTGCCCAGGTGGACAAGAAAGCCAGTGGCATCTGGCTTGTGTCAGTAGTAGTGCAGCCAACAGGACGAAGGAAGTAAACAGCACAGGTGAGGCTGCACTGTGCTGTGTTCAGTTTTTGGCTCCTCACCACAAGAAAGACATGTAGGCCCCAGGGGGTGCACAGAGAAGGTCCATGAAACTCTGGAAGGTCTGGAGTACAAGTCCTATAGGGAGAAGCTGAGGGAATCAGTCGTAAGGGCTGGAAGAGACCTCTGAAGATCATCAAGTTGAATTGCTTAGTCTGGAGAAGAGGATAGGCAGGGTAAACTTCATCACTCTACAAGGACCTGAAAGGAGGTGGGGATCAACTTCTCCCATTGCGATAGAATGAGAAGGAATGACCTCAAGCTGTGACAGGGTTGGATATTAGGAAAAAACTTATTCTCTGAAAAAGTGATGAGGTATCAGAACAGGCTGCTCAGGAAGGTGATGGAGTTACCATCCCTGGAAGTTTTCAAGAAAAGGGTAGATGTAGCACTGAGGGACAAGATTAGGAGGTATAGTGGTGATGGACTGACAGCTAGGCTAGGAGATTTTAGGGATCTTTCCTATCTTATGATTTTATGATTCTATGAATAGTAAACTACATTAAACTATATATTTGGATCTATGCTTAAATCTCCTTCCACCTTTCCATGGTTACAATTTTTGAAAGAGCTTTGAAACAAAAAAGTTCTCAGTAAAACTTTTGTTCAATGCACTTTAATATCAAACCTTAAAATAAAAGCCACACACATACAAATAAACTCAAAGTTCTTTCCTTTAAATAGAAATTGAACTCTCCGTACTGTAAACCATAATCAAAAGCATTCATCTGCAAGACCAGCTTGAGCATTTTAGATGTAATTTACAGGTCATTGACTTCTTCATTATAGGCAGCCCTTGGGAAAAGTAGTTTCTAATACAAAGGCATCTACAGTAGCCAAACTGCAATATGTGAGCACTGCAGCAGTTTGACTGTGACTTCAGGGTTTGAATATGCATTTAATAAACATTTGCTATCCAACTTGAGTTTACTAAACAAAATTAGTACTGACTGGGAGAGGTAGTTATGAGTAAAAGAACGAACAAATAAAGCTGGGCAATGGTTTCCCTGTATTTCAAAGAGCCATATTTTGCAACATTAAGCTTTAGAGCAAGATCCATAATATTTTTATGATCAGAATACATTTTAATGATAAATATATGGAATAGTTAAATTCTCACAGTACCTGAAATCTGACAGAGTGAGATAAGAAGTGTATTTCTTGTCTTGTGATATTATTTATGTTATTCTTTTTGTAGTTATATACCTCTCATTGGAAAGTCTGTATATCTTTAGATTTTATTTATTTTTATTTTTATTCTTTTTATTATTTTTTATTTTTTTTATTATTTTTTTTTTTTCCGTTTAACAAAGTCTTCAACCTTGTACAGTACAAAAAATCCAAGTAAAGTACTGGGCATTTGAGAGTCAATATTTTCTACAGCATAAAAAAAATAAAATAAAATTAAAAAATGTATATACATATACTCTGTTCTACATCTTCATTGGGCAAGAGATATGAAAGGAAGCAAAACTAAAGTCCTGATGATTATCATCCATGCAAGCAAGGCTTAGATCACTGAAATGTCCCTGTACAATTCACTATAGTCCAGAGGTGACAATACTTAATGCTTTTATACCAGAGATTAAATTTTAGACTGCAAGCAGAGCTTAAATAATTTTTATCACTCACTCCATATTCTCCTTCATATATATGTATGTGCACGTGAAGTCTTTGAACAACAATTTTCTTTCTAGATCAACCTGGAAAATATAAAGCATTTATTCTACAGTATTAACTTTAAAGAATGAGGAGCAAAACTTAGACTTTTCATTCAGCCCTCCAGGTTATTTTATGCTTATTGACATTCAGATGTAGTTTCAATATTGGAGGGCTCGTTTGTTTGTTTTTACTTAATCTTAGTATGTGTAGTAGACTTTCATTTTGCTAAGTACAGCCACAAATTGAGTAAGATCATTTCAATGTTGGATATGTGCTCGTGCTAATAACAGGAATATAAAATTTGAAATGCTTTGTCATGTATATTAAATAATGTTAGGTTTGTTTCATTTCATTACACAGAGTGTTTAAGATGTTATTTTCAATCCCTGAGTACTCAGTGTTGATTTCTATACTCTTGTCCCTATGTTAACTTTGCACTTTACATTAAAGACATTTTTTTTCAAGTACTTTCATTCCCATCTTTCATTTCATGAAGATGAAAAATGAAAAGCCTGAATCAATGACATTCAATATTAACAGCATTATTAATTGATTAGAAATTCAAAACCTCTCATAGATTTTCTGGTAACTGTAGAAACTGAAATTTTACCAGAAAGTTGAATGGTTAAGATGAATCAGATACAAGGTTTCTAATATAAGTGGATTTATGCAAGTTTGAAAATTCATACTAATCAATGTAAAGTATGGCAGTGGAATGGCTTCTTAGTTATGGAAACAGGTGTTTGGTAGATTATGGTTGTGCGGAGCTTAGAGAATAATCATCCAGCAAATGCTCAGGATTTGTCTCTGAGCAGCCCTTAGAAACTGAGATGACAGTAGGTGGCATCCATGTTCAGCCAGAGGACTTAACCCATTTAATGGCAATGGTACAGCTGCCAGCTATGTAGAGTCTAAACAGCAGAATGGGCATCTGTGGAGACTGAATAGCCAAGCTCTAACAAGCCTACCAAGTAAGTATGGGAATAGCAACAGGCAGTGTGAGAGGGACAAAATCCTGCCAAATTTCTTGAAAAATGGCAACACTGTCTATTCAGATAATCTGTTATCTATAACCCTTTCTCTGGCTATTTGATTTTTGAAAAAAAAAACAAAACAAAACAAAACAAAACAAAAAACGTAATAGCAGTCCTCATTCTTATTTTGAAGAGATCTATTCTGATGACAGGATAGAATAAAAAAGATAGTAGATACAATCAGAAATTGTGCTGGCAACACTTACAGTAAGACTATTACTTAATTTTTGTTCACTCAATTATTTTAAAAAACAAACAAACAAACAAACAAACAAAAGTCTGTATCTGCAATATCTGAGATCTTCCTATCTTCCTGCAAACACAAACAAAAAGATAAGACAGTTTTGCTACCCTGCAATAGAAGCCTAGTTCTATAAAACTATTCCTAAGGTCAAATATTCCAGTTGATGTTTTATAGAAGTATTGCAAATATTTTGATGTTTTCAGCTCATGCCACAGTTGTGTTCCTTTTGTTGGAATGTATTGATTTTGACAATTTCTACACTGGATAAGAAAACAGAGATTACAAATAAATTATGAGAAATATTAAAAAACAAAACAAAACAAAACAAAACTACATACCTGAAGACATAATCATTAGTGAAAAGGGAGGTTAAGAACAATGACATTCAGTTTTAAAAAGACAACCCTCAGAGACAACACAGTGTGCCTTCCAGAGATGAATAAACCCTACGTTTATGTTGTCATCTATATGAAAGAGATGGCAAATATATATATATATATATTATAGATACTATAAACATTAAGAATAAATATAGTCCAAAAATCACAGGTAATCTTGTTAGTAGAACTCTCCACATTTGTTTAGAAAATTACAAAGCAGATATATATTGGAAAACAGCTTCCAAATGTTCTGTTAGTATATTTAAGGGAGAACATGATAAAAGAGAAAATGATGACTTACTAACTGTCATGTGGTCCTATTTTCATCCTGGTTATTCAGTTATTTTCATCCTGGAACTGCTAATCTGCCCTACCATAACAGTGTTATGCTAGAGAAAATAGAGAATTTCATACTCCACTCACCAGAGCAGAAGATAGTTGTAGCACAATGCCCAGTGAAGGGAAATCTACCAGCAAAGAGTATTTCTGAGTTAGAGGAGAACAGGGAATGGACAAGAAACAAATTTCACATATTTATATCCATGCATTTAGATAGAAACAAGAAAATCGTACATATGATTAATATCTCTTTTCACTACTATTTTTTTTTAAATTTTAACTTAAAATAATAGTAAAAAAAAACAGTTATACTAAAAACTGCATTTCAATATTACTTTAATAACACAATGATTTCTAATACCATACACTGAAATAAATGCATGCATCATAATATGCATTAGGAAAACTTTGAGGATCTTTATAAGAATGACATATATTTTCCATGTAAAAATTTCAGTCCTTCAGGGGCTAGCATCAGTGTTCAAGTTTGTAGTCTCTGTGGCTTAATAATTTTCAGGACACAAAGTTCTGCAATTAGGAGGGAAGGAAGAACGTAAAAGCACTCAACAGTAACTAGCTCATAAAGTTACAGTTATGACTTTGGATCAGTTCATTTCACTAAAATAAATATGAGCACATTTGAACTCTGTGATACCACTGTATGAAATAGATAACTTAAAAAATATAGAACCTGATGTATACAAATACAGAAAAATCATCAGAATCACTTAGAACTTCCTTACTGTGATATCCTTTCACATATTAAATGATAGTTTTCTGTAATTCTAGCTGTGATACGTTATTTACTGTCTCTATAGCATATTGTGTGTAAACTCTGTGAAAGAAATTGCAAAGCATAAATGTGTAAAATAATAGATATGTTGCTGTTTCAAAAATATTTGAAGTTTTCTACACGCAGAAGTCTTAAATAAATGAAAGTGTGAATTTGTTTCACTGAAAGTGCTGAGAACAAAGACATTTTTGTCAGAAGAGTAGTGCCAAATGAATAATGTATTTCTCAGCGAAATGGGGATATATGCTGTATACAAACATGTTCGCCTAGTATCAAATTCTCCTTTCAGAACATTGCATTGTAAATGTATATTGCCTGCTCAGCACTTGTTCTGCCAGAAGTTAACTACAATAAATGTCCAGAAATAAAAAGAGTCATAATCTGGGAAAGAGAAATGTAGTACTTATTAGAAATAAAAGTTCAGGAAGATGTTTGCAGGTGCAAGGAAATTTTCTGCTATCTTGACATTTTCTGAGATCTGACCGTTCTATCTGACTATTCCTAGGTCATGACCATAAAAAAGATCCTAAAACATGCTACTTCATAATCAATAGAACATTTAGTAGGTATGTTACAAATTAAAGTCTAATAAGTGACTTCAGGGAAAAAGTTTTAAGCTAGAACTTTTTTTCTCATTTCAGATCTCACTTAGAAAAAGTTATGAGGAGGAAAATGTGTGTTCATTTATCTAGAGTTTTGATTTATCTAGTGAGAAATTACATTTTTTTAATTATTTTTTTCTTTTTTATTTTTTTAATTGCAGGTAGTGAACATTCTCATTAAAAAAATGAAGGATACGGAAGAGCAGCAAGAATGAAATGCCACTTTATGATCTTGTTTGCATAAAAGTAAGAAAATATAATATTATTTCAGAAGAGTATGAAGTACGAACGAACACTAGATTTCTTTTCTCTAACAGATTTTCCTTGACTCATCATACTCAGCATGCTCCTGCATTTTCCTTTAGGAAGGATGCTAATATAAGCTGTATATGTCATGCAATCAGTCACTGGCTGGATGAGAAGGTGAAAGTGCTTTTTTGATTAAGTGTATACAGGTACAGATCACTTAATATGATACCTTCAAAAGAGCTTTTTAAAGTGTCTTGTGTCTTTTTTTTTTCTGTTATTTTTTGTTTTTGTTTTGTTGAAGATGAAAGACATTGAAAAGATATTGGAATTAAGGAATTTATTTGATGAGGGAATGTGAAAATCTGTTTAAAAGAAGACACTCCCTTCTACAACTTAATCTTGCACTTTTCTACGCAGCATGTATACTGTATTATTCCTTCTTTTATCCATAGAATAAGAATACACACAGATCCTCAGTATATACATTGCTTTAGTTAAGTGCTCTACTGCTCTTTTGGGAAGTTATGAAAGATAAGGAATAAATTTTTGTTTGGGGAAAAAAAAGGAAAAAAAAAAAGGGAAAGAAGGAAAGTAAAGAAAGAAAAAAAATAGCCATTTAAACTTAGTTCTCTTTGAGATAAGAAAATGGTAATCAAATGTACCAAATGCAGTTATTCAAATTTCTTAAGAACACTGGTTATGTAGATCTTCAGCAGAATGTGTCAAAACATATTCTAAAGGACTCTGGGAATCTCAGTATATTGAAAATATAATGATTTTCTATTTCATAAATGTTGAAATTTATTATGAGAGGTAAGATTCTTTGTTCAGCTGACAGCTTATTACAGTGCCTCTTGGACTTAAGATTTCTTGCTAAACATATTAAAAAACTTCTCATCACAAATCTAGCAGTGCCTTCTGGCGTAAAAGTGGGAACAGAAACTAAGAAATAAAATAAAATCAGAATGAATAAAAGTTTTACAAGAATATATATACATATTTAAAGGGATCATGTAATAAAATGATAACTAGAAATTGAAATACGAAGAAGTATTAATAGAAAGAATAAAAAAACTTCATGCAAATTAAAAACAAAGAAGCAACAACAAAATAGCAATGACAACTAAAAGGTAAGGGTAATTTCATAGGTAAGATAGGAAAATAAAAGTTAATTTAAGAAGGAAAGAATGAAAACTAAATGGCAGCCACAGTTCCCCTTGTGATCTGTTGAACCTCTGTGCCCATAGGAGCCTTTATTGTTTCTTTTGGGAATTAGATAAAATTATTCATGTTCAATTGTTCATTTGTTCAACCAAAAGAGGTGACATTTATGAACATAAAAGGGTGGGGTACTCAGTGTCCTAAGGGAAAGCGAAAAAGAACTGAAAGTAGAACCACAGACATTATTAAACTAGATACAGAATTTACTGTGCAATACAATGTAAGTCTGTATACAAAAGAAGTGAAATATTGAGACAAAGTATGATGTGCAAATTAAATTGTGAAAGGGTTTATGGAAGGGAAAAAAAGCCCTTCAAGTTCATGGAGCCTTTAACCTCTTTGTGCATTTAGATTTATCAAAGACATAGAGCTGAAATGTAGCCACATCTATTATGTCCCAAAGCTACACTAGAAAAATTACTACAAATAATTCTGTCATTAATTAATACACTGACTTGAGCTTGTACCATAGTACCATGAAATCATATCTATCATTTATGCCAGAAATATTCATAGGGAGATCTGTTATTATAAAGTATTCATTATTCTATTCTGTAATCTCAGCAAAAGAAATCAAGATCAACTGTGGTCTTACCTGTCTCTGAGAATAGACAGTGAGGCCTGACATCACTAATATGTGACTGCTGCAGTCATTTGTATGTAGTAGAGACTCTGTGTCATGTTTCTGCACAGTCTGGAAAACAGAAGAATATCATGCCATACAAAAGTATCGATCTACATACAATAATTTATCTGCAGCTAGGAAACACAAATAAAAGTAGCTTTTCACTGAAAGCCATTCATTCTTCCTTAACCACACAAAATGGTATGTGTGGGAAACAGTTCTTGGTAGTCAGAGTCACTACTCAGCAGCCACATGAAGGATCATAATAACAGAAACACTGGATGACAAAAATATTCTCTTCTTGGGATGCTTGTTCACGCCTCCTGACAAAAATGTCAGTTCACATTACCATCATGCAATTCTTTTACACCTCGCACACTGTGAGAAATTGTGAACTCAGGAGGTTGCTTCCATACAGAGACACTATTTTCAAACAATCCCATTTCTATTTCAGTTGCAGTCATAACTCTAAAAACCACCTTATTTTAGCAACATTTCTTCAACAGGAAGTATGACAAACATCCACATGAACCTTATAGAGATGTAGTTATTACCTTGCTTCGAGTTGTCACATTATAGCTTTTATTGTACCACTCAGATTTTTCTCATTCAGTGTTAGTAGGTGCATTGCAAAACATGCATTATCATGAATAAATGAATAAAAATAAAATAAAATAAAATAAAAAAGAGAAATAAAAGGGTAAAGAAATTTCTTCTAAAACCAAGACCACAGAGCAAAATGGAAACTGTGTCAGTAATGTCACTAGCTTATTATAAATCAGCTATCCAGATTCAGCCTTGCTATAATTACTTAAAGGACGATAAAATTACACTGGATATCAACCTGCCTCATTATGTCTTTTACTGTGATCATCTGAGACCTCACTTTTTAATTGCAAGAGTTGAATTTTTAATAACTAGATGTCGAGAAAGAAATTATGACCTTTGTATGTTACTCTGAGTGTTTTGCATTTAATTTTTCAAAGTTACAAGAGGAAAAAGTGAATCAGAGGTTATAGAATCATAGAATTTTTTAGTTGGAAGGGATCTTTAAAGATTATTTTTGAAGCTGATCTTGAAATTGCTCAAGCAGTCTGAATGGAAGTGGGTTTTTTAAAATACTTCGTATTCTTCATGTTTTTTCTTCAGAAACTTTTTTTCCTAGATACATGCACATAACAATTGCTACACATGGGAAGGAGAAATCAAATGGACAAATGATAACAGTTCTGCAGAAATTCTCTGAAGTTTAAAGTGGATGTTGTATTGAACTTGAAAAAAGTCAGCAATGTGGCACAGTGACATAAAAAATTAATGTTATGCTAGTATTTAAAAGTAACAGTTTGTATGAGGCAAGATTATTCCACCTTACTCGGCTTTCATATAATCATGGAATGGTTTAGGTTGGAAGGAATCATCATGGTGTGCTCCCGGTGGCGCAGTGGTATGAAGTGCTTGCGGCACTGAAGGGACCGGGTTCGAATCCCCCCTGTGGGGGCACTGTAGAAGTGCCGCTTCGCTACACAGGGGGCTCGAAACCTGGGAGTTGGACTCGATGATCTCTAAGGTCCCTTCCAACTCGCACGATACTATGATACTATGATACTATGATCTGTTTCTAACACTGTGCTGGTTTTCACTCACTGGACCAGGCTGCCCAGGGCTCCACCCACCCTGGCCTTAAATGCCTCCAGGGATGAAGCATCCATAGCAACTCTGGGCAGCTGTGCCAGCACCTCATCACTCTCTGAGTAAAAAGATTCCTGTTAACATCTAACCTAAACCTCTCTTCTTTTAGTTTACAGCCATTCTCCCTTGTTCCCCTATCATTATCAGACCATGTGAAATGTCAGTCTCTCTACAGTTTCTGTGATCCCCTAGGCCTATATATTTCTAAAGTCACTATGAGATATTCCGAGAGCCTTCTCCTCACCAGGCTGAACAAACACAATTGTCTCAACATTTTTGCATAGGAGAGATGCTCGAGCCCTCTGATTATCCACATAGCTTCCTCTGGACCCACTCCAACAGCTCCAGAGCTTTCTTGCATGGAATGACCCAGACCAGGACACAGTTTTCCAGATAGGGTCTTACAAGGGCAGTGCTGAGGGAGAAGATCACCTCCCTCTCCCTACTGACCACACCTTTGTTGATGAAACCCAGGACAGCATTGGCCCTCTGGGCTGCAAGTGTGAACTTCTGGCTCCTGTCCAGTGTTTTATTAAGCAGGACTCTCAAGTACTTTCCCACAGGGCTTTTGTCAGTTCCCTCTCCCTGCTGGCCAACCCTTTCTTAATGCAGTAGAGAATATAGTTGGCTTTCTGGGCTGCAAGCACGCACTGCTGGCTCATGTCCAGCTTCTCATCCACCAGGACCCCCAAGTCCTTCTCCTCAAGAAGGAGTCCTTCTCCTCAAGGCTGCCCTTAGGATCTTCTAGTTTGTATAAATACCTGGGACTGCACTGGCCCAAGTGCAACATCCTGCACTTGCCCTTGTTGAATCTCACTGGCCCACTTCTCCAGCCTGTCCATGTCCCTCTGGATGGTTTCTAACTTTGTTTCTTAAGAAAAAAACAATAAACTGTTGCCTGTACTATCACTGAGTAAATAATAGATTTCTGGTGTGTAATCTCAGCTTAACTGTAACACTGTAGGACTGTGCTTTTCTTATCTTTCTGATACTCTGAATTTTTCACTTCAAGTGCATTTCTTTCACACCTACAGTAAAATCCGATTTGATTCCACAAAAATTGCACATATGAGAACAACTATCAGAGCACACAGAACTCTTCCCTCAATCTCAGTTCTGTGACCAAACAGACCCTTAGTCATGAAAAAAAAAAAAAAAAAAAAAAAAAAAGCTGCTTTCTATCCAGCTAGTGACCGGCTTGCTTGTTCACATACGAATGTATCTTCTTACACTTATCTTTGCTGATCTCTGTGATGATTCTATTAATCAGTCTCTGAAATTTTTGAATTTGGTTACTATCAAGGCAGCAGATAGTTTATCAAATTGCAAACACCAGTACCAAGAACTCTGATGGCTTATGCTAGGGCATTTACAGAGAACAAAATCAAACTCTTGTAGATCTTAACTTGATATTCTTCACTGGTCTGTGTTGTTGGGTTTTTTTGTTTGTTTGTTTGTTTGTTTTCTGCTGATCAGCACCCTTCCAATCTCTGAGGATGCCCGTCTTCACATCTATTTTAGTCACATGTATGCCAAGCTGGACTACTATGTACTCTCCTTATGGGACCTATTTGAACTTCATTTCATGCACATGCATTTCTTTACAGGGCCATGCTTTTGAGTTTTTGGATTAAGGAATAATGTCTGAATCACTAATAACTGAGCACACTCTACTTTGAATAATTTAATTCATATTTAGTTTGATTCCTTAAATCTAACTACAAAAGTATTTATCAAAGCTTATCAAAGATTTTCTTCCCAGATGACAAATTATCATGTTGGTATAAAAACATATAATGCCTGTAACTCTAAGGAACATCCAAGATTGTACTTTAATCATACTGGAATGAAAAGTAGAATTGACTACACTCTGAGTTACAATTTACTGTCAATCCACCAGTTGTTATTAGTCAGCTCACAGCAGTGTAAAGATTGCCTGGTAGGACACATATTTTAGAAAGATGAGATCCTCTAAGTAAGCAGTGATTGTCAGAAAAAAATATAATATATGATGACAGCTTTTTATGGAACAGGTAACCTTCAAGACATCAGTGAAATTCACCTAAGATACATTTTCTTATTAGAAATCCTGTCTGGACATCATTGTATCATGGGTTTGTTCGAGATTTTTGCTCTTCTTTTTAGTACATGAAAGGATTTACTGTTACTTTCCTGGGATCAATACTTTCAAGATGAAGAACCTGATATTCAACAGTGTCCCAGTCATAACATAGTTAGTAGTTCACTTTTGATTGTAGATTCATTCCACTATTAGGTATTCACTGTTTGAGAATAGATTCATTATGATCCACTGAGCATAAAATGGATGGTTAGCCTTGTACCAGATTTCTTCAAGAATCACAGAAATATTATATCAATTCTTAAGAACCTTTAGACTAAATAATGAAATTTTATTCTTTATTCTTCTCAGTTTAAAGGCTATAGCTGTCCATCCTCACAGAAACTAATATGGCACCTTCCAAGTTGCATACTCATATCATCTGCCCAGCTGCTATCAAAACCTACTCAGTGTTCAGATCAAGAGGCAGGTGAAGAATGGCATGCTTTCAGGCAATTCCAGTGGGCATCTGTCCACTTAGAGCCATAGAAATATATCTAGAATTCAGCATCTTCCCAAGCCATGATTCTAACTGTTCCCTAAGCCAACACTGTAAGTACCTTCTAAACTGAAAGTAGCTGTGAAATTTCATTGAATTGGTGAGTGAATGACCAAACTGATAAACTGCATTTCAGAGTGGTTTGCCAATTTATTCATTGCCCTTTTCAACCTTTTCATTAATGTTTTGTATTTTAATCAGTTGTTTGGTTTTGTTTCGTCTTTCACTGCATTAATTTGTTGTCTCTTTTTGCACTCAAAGCATTGTGAATGGTTTCTCCACAAAATAGTTATCTTACCTCCCATTTATTAATTAAAGTAACTATAAAGGTGGTGGACGGAGGGAATTATTTTCAATTATTTGCCATCTTTGCTTCAATATTCCAATTAAAAAAAAAAAAAAAAAAAAAAAAAAAGACAAAAAGACAACTTGAAATTACTCATTTAAAATATCAGCTCAACTCAGCAAACCATTACTCACTGCCCCACTGTCTTACCCTTGAGTGTCTGGTGCAATTGTAAATGTACACCTGCACTGAATTAGAAAACAAATGATTCCACTGTTTTCCATACATAATGTGCAACCTTTCCAAATGCAGTTTGGAATCTGATGAAATCAATTCTAGTCTGTATCAACTGAAATGAGTTCTGTTGGACTATTGTAACTATGCAGATTTTGGACTATTTGATATGGTTTCATTTGATCTAAAAAGCAGCACAGCATTTTCATTACTGTGAAGCATCTAAAATCAACAATAAATCTTAGTAGAAAAGGTCATTGTTAACATGTTTCCCGATTTAATCATCCAAAGGATTAAAGAAACAGCTGGGCAGACTGAAAATATTTGTTGATATGCCAGAATAAAATGGATGCCACCTGAGCCCTGAAATAAATCTACCTTTATTCCCTGGATCATTTCCCTCTGGCCTCAAAAACGTAAAAGCTAAAAAGATCAATAACAAATTTTCGGTGATGTTGTTTCTCATACTGAAGAGTAGGATCTGATAGAACCTGATTTTTAAGAGACTGTGAAGACTGGCAAAGGTTCAGTTTCCTTTATAAAACACAATGCTGATACATTAAGAACACTTAAATCTGCAAAATTCCTAATTGCTGATGTCATACTTTGCATCTTCCTTCTGTAGCTAAATTTCCTCCATGTTCAGATATCCCAGGCAACATAAATTTAACCTAGTGATGCCTTTATCAATGTATGTTCATCACCTTAAAACAAAAATGAATAAATTATTTTAGTTTCTATATAAATACAAAATATTTTAACAAACAACAGAAAGAGATGGCTTTCAGGAGTTTTGAGAGAAGGACATTTCTCCTACTGACGGATAAAGAAAGCATAAAGATCAAATAATTACATTGCATTTAACATGGATTCCAAAGTTTTAATTTGGCTTATACCATTACCTCAAGGCAGGAAGATGGAGGTAAAGCAAACTGGTTCCAAATTACTTAGATTGCCCAGTCAAGCTTCCTTCCCTAGATGAGAAGGGTAGCTGCCTGTCGAGGACTGGTAGCAGGCTGGTGAGGAGGTTTTGATTATGCTGTTGCTTTGCTTGGAGTAATGAAAATGAAATAATAATTTTAAAAAATAGTTAAAAACAAAGTTCTGAAAGAGTTTTCTAGCTTGGGTCATTGTGTGTATACTTTCAGGGAAGTAGTATTTCCAGTGGAATGGGCTGCCCAGGGAGGTGGTGGAGTCACCAACCCTGGAGGTGTTCAAGGAACATTTGGACATTGTGTTAAGGGACGTGGTTTAGTGAGAACTATTAGAGATGGGGGGATAGTTGGACTGAATGATCTTGTAGGTCTTTTCCAACCTTGGTGATTCTGCGATTCTGATTTTTTTTTCTCTAGATATCTTCTTGTTCAATTTTTTTCCTGCCATCTCACTATAGACCAAAATAGCTTAATAGTATACCACATGGACATACATTTACAAAGATGATTAACACTGAATGTTGTGGGTAGCCAAAAATAAAT
Organism: Excalfactoria chinensis; assembly: GCF_039878825.1. Lineage (NCBI taxonomy): Eukaryota > Metazoa > Chordata > Aves > Galliformes > Phasianidae > Excalfactoria > Excalfactoria chinensis. The sequence goes on along the minus strand of NC_092857.1, from coordinate 55,131,680 downwards.
CAATAATATAAATAAGGTTGTAAACAGTTATACCTAAGATTCAACTTCATATAGAATTGCAGATTTCTTCTTCCTAGTTTTTTTTTTGTTGTTGTTGTTTGTTTGTTTGTTTGTTTAATATAGAAAGATATACAGAGGAATATTTCACACACACAAAAAAGTTCTGCAGTGTGTTGTGGAAATGCTTGTGTAGCAGCTGATCAGCATTTATTTCTGAAATATGAAAATAAGACAAGTTTTTCCAGATTTTAACTGAAAATTATTCAAGATAAAAACCAAAAATCTCTCTGCATCAGCAATCTCTATCAAGAAACAAAAAGACAAGAGGAGAGAATAGGTGAAGAGAGGAGTTAATCTCTATAATAAAGCACTAAATATTAACTACTTCCAAATACATTTAAAATAAATAATACAAGACAAAGTAGGTCATGAAAGTTTTGTAAAAATAAACATCTAACCTCACTATCACTGATGAAGTTTTCTGAACCATGGAGAGTATTACAAGGAAGAATTCATGTTTATACACCTAAGGTAAATGTTTTTTGTTCAATCAGGGAAATCTATAAGTAAAATGTCACCATTAAATCTATAAGCAGCCCAGAAATTGTGGAGTTTCTTTTTAGAAACTCTGCATGTTCTGACTAAGGGCTCCTGCATTTCATGTAATTTCACTTTTCATGTATATTTAATCTGTAGCAACATACAAATTTGAAGCTTGCAAATACAAGCTAGTGTAAATGAGAAGAATCATAATTATATTATCCTTAGGAAAAAGTTGAAAAGGCATTCATTAAGAGACAAAAGATGATAAAAGTGGTAAAGAGCTGTTGCTATATCTGTTACATCAACTGTATGTTTTGAGTGAGAGAAATAATTGAATAAACAGAAAATATGTCCATTTGGGACCCTGATTTTCTCATATTATTTTGAATTTATTAACAGTACTTCATGTTAAACAGACAATGCCTGTTAGTTTGCCCTTACTGGTATTGCACAAAACACATGGATGACTAAATCGAACAAAAAGATTAACATGTCACAATAAATATCAGAAATTTATCCCAGAATTAAGAAATGGGTCCCTAGGTTCTAGACAGTATATCAGAATTTGTAACAAAGTCACACAATATCTTCCAAGGATGTACAGATGCCAAAGCTACATAATACATTCTGGAATCATTACTCAATTAGACATCTGACCAACATCCCTACAGTATTTTTTGTAAAGTAGAGCTAGCTTCCACTACTATTAATGCTATTGCAACAGTAGCTTTTAATTAATCTGTTCTGTCAATATATGCAGTAGCCACAGACTGTGCTCCTGTGGAAGTTACCAATGTGTTCCTTAAAGAGTAAAAGAATTGGTGGTTCTCATTCTTATTAATTTTGAAATCCAATGAATAAAGCAGTTCTTTTTTTCACTTGCATTAACAAAGAATGAGAATGCACAAATTTGCAATTGTGACAAAAAAGTCGCAGGAAGGTTGTGTATCATAATAAACTATGGATAAATTCCTACAATAAATTACTTCTAAATACTTATAGGTTATCAGTATTATCAGTAGTAAAACCTGTAACAAACTAGAGATTTAAAATATGCTGTCTGTAAAGCAACTTAAAATAAATAAATAAATAAATAAATAAATAAAAATTACAGTGTTGTCATACCAAGAAATAAAATTGGTTTCTGTCAGAAGAAACTTTTCTTCACATATCTTGTAAAGGAATTTCATACAAAGTTTTGAGGAGATTATTTGTAACTGTAAAATGAACAGATTCTGATAGAAAGGAATTGAAAGCTTTTCATGCTTAGAGTACTATAATAATGGGCAATATAAATTACTGTCCTATTTTCATGAGTATTGATTAGTGTTCCTTTGATACACAAAACATAGTGGTCAATGTTCAAGTAGCTATACACTTTACAATTATTTCAGCACAAGGTATACTGTCATTAAATGATTCAATGGGTAATATGGAGCATTTACTGATATGTATACTCATACATCTAAGATACCATCTTAATTTAGAGTCTAATTCAACATCATGAAATATGGGGACATTATCAGTGCACAGTAAGAGCTTCAAAGGTTTGCTGAAAAGATTTCTAGCTATACTTTTTCATTATTGTCATATTTTGAACATACCATCTGAAGATGCGGACCATTTTTGTCATTCACTTTCCTGGATTAATACTGTAGTCTTATTTTCATGTTTGTCCAGCTAAAAGTGTTCAAGTGTTGTCGGCTGCTTTTCTCCTTTTCTTAGGAGCTTTCAGTAGTGATTTTTTGTCTTCTTTGAGGTACAGGCTAATAATTGATTAAGAACATTTTCCATTGTCTTAATGGGCCTTATGTCACAGATGAGAATGACATGGCCCAGATTTTATTAAATATTCACCATTTTGGATGGTTTTTGTTTGTTTGTTTGTTTGTTTTTTCATTTAGATTTTTTTTGGGCTTCTCAGATGGCCATGTCGCCTGCACTAATTAAATCTGCTATCCTATTTTACATAGAAAACATGTATTTCCTTTTACAAAATAAACAACAGCCTTTTACAAGGATGGCCAAGAATGATGACAAGACAACAAGAAAACTTCCAATCACAACATTCAGTATATGAAGAGAGATATGACTCTTCTGATACATTATTCCTTATTGAAGATTTTGTTTTACCTTCTGTTCTGTGAGGGCATGGCATCTGCTTGAAAGCAGTAGATAATAATGGAACTAATTAAGATAGCAGTTAAAATTTCAGAGCCCATATGACACTATATACATATCTGGTAATTCATTTGTGATTTTACCTTGTTTATTTAACTATTACTAATTTATTTATTTATTTATTTATTTATTTATTTAAAGGAAAATTATACAAGACACAGCAATGCAAAAGACCCTTACCCTCAAGCAGAAAATATCTGGATGGTGGAGTTCAAAGCAGAAAAATTTCTCATTTGAAGCTCATAGATTCAACTAATTTGTGTATAATTTTCCTTCCTTCAGTCATTTCACAGAATCACCAAGGTTGGAAAAGATCTACAAGATCATCCAGTCCAGCCATCCACCCATTACCAATAATTCTCACTAAACCATATCCCTCAACACAATGTCCACCTTTCCTTGAACTGCTCCAGGGTTAGTGACTCCACCACCTCCCTGGGAAGTCCATTCCCCTGCCTGAACACTGTTTCAGAGAAGTAGCATTTCCTAAAGTCCAGCCTAAATCTCCCCTGGCACAGCTTGAAAGCATTCCCTCCAGTCCTATCACCAGTTACATGAGAGAAGAAGCTGATTCCCAGCTCACAACAACCTCCCTTCAGGAAGTTATAGAGAGCAATGAGGTCTCCCCTGAGCCTCCTCTTCTCCAGGCTGAACATTCCCAGCTCCTTCAGCCCCTCCTCATACAGCCTGTGCTCCAGACCCCTCACCAGCTTTGTTGCCCTTCTCTGGACATGTTCCAGGGCCTCAACATCTTTCTTGCAGTGGGGGGCCCAAAACTGAACACAGTACTTGAGATGCAGCCTCACCAGTACTGAGTACAGGGGGACAATCACTTCCCTGTTCCTGATGTCAGCACTGTTTCTGGTGCAAGCCAAGATGCCATTGGCCTTCTAGGCTACCTGGGCATACTGCTGACTCATCTTCAGCCAAGCGTCAATCAATATGCCCAGGTCCATTTCCTTTACACAGCCTTCCAGACACTCTGTCCCAAGCCTGTAGGGCTGCCTGGGGTTGTTGGGGCCAAAGTGCAAGAGCTAGAATTTGGTCTTATTGAACCTCATCCCATTGGCTTCAGCCCAGCTCTCCAGCCTGTCCAGATCCCTCTGTAGGGCCTCGATACCCCCAGGCATATCGACCTCACCAGTCAGCAAGGAGCGCTGAGAGATGATGGAAAGCAGCTCAGCTATTACCTCCACTTGTTCCCTCAGCACTCTTGGGTGGATCTCATCCAATCCCATGGACTTGTGGCAGTCCAGTTGCAGTAGTAGGTCCCTGACTATTTCCTCCTGAACTGTGGTCCCCAGCCAAGACTACTCGGTCAGAGATAGGAGTACCCTGAGGATAACTGGTCTGACCTTTAAAGACAGACATAAATAAGTCATTCAGAACCTCTGCCTTATCCTCAGTGGTCACGTTCCCAGCCTCATCAGTAAAGAATGGAGATTCTCCTTTGTCCTTCTCTTACTGTTGTTGTATTTGTAAAATACTTTCTCGTTCATTTAATTTAGACGTTAATAGCTTCAGATGTTATTGTTGTATTAAGCACTGTTCGTGCTGTCTTTTCATGTACCCTACAATGTCTTAGAACACTATATGACCTTAATGATTTTTTTTTTTCCAGTTACTCTTCCTACTGAAATGAATGGCTGACTAGATATAGATTTTTCTTTATTTCTTATTTTCTCTCTACACCCCCTCATTTTCTAACAGTATTTTCATTATGGTAACTGAACTGAAAAAAATACATAATTGAATACACATACAAATCTCTAATGGTGGTCTCATGGTAACATAAAAAGTGGTTTTGGTCTGGTAAAGACATGATTATCCTCCAGTTACACTGAGCAAGCTTTTGTGCAACTATGTAGAACTGCTTCTATGGCATATATTTATAAAAGTATCATTACATTCTCTCCTAGGGATATACTTGTGTATTTCTATATGTTCCAGGCTGACGCAGATGGAAATGTACTTCTGCTACACTTGCTCTTGTACTTCCATAAAAATCCTAGATCACTTCATTTCTTAGGAAAGATACAGAAAGCTTTAGGGAAAGTTTTAGCTAAAAGAGACCATTACAGTGTAAATTATCTGTAAAACAAGGAAAGTCAGTTTTCCCTAAACTTTCATTGAGAGTCACATAGAAATGTCATCCATAGGAAGACTATGGAAGTTCGAACAGTTGTAGCAGGTTCTAGAAATTCCGTACCTGCAAGAAAAGAATATTAAATGGAAAGAAAATACAAATAATTTTCCAGATAGAGCCATGGAAATAAATGAATTTTAAGCTTATTTCCAAAAATAAAAATAAAAATAAAAACACCACACACTTAATCTTTCCAGTTTAATGTCTTAGTTTTATCAGACAAACTAAGCTAAAATATCTTCAAAAATGCCGCATTTAAAAAACAAAACAAAACAAAACAAAACAAAAAAACACATTTTCTGCTCTGTCTTCTGTGACACTTTGAACTCAGTCAAAAAGCCAGTTTTTTACCATGTGAACAGCACACTTATCCAACGCAAAGGCAGTCAGTTTCTCCTGGAGAACATAAGGGGAAATGGTATCAAATATTTTTCTGAAGTCTAAGTGAACTACATACAGAATACAGAGATTATAGACATATAGACTTTTTTTTTCTGTTTTTGTTTGTTTGTTTTGTTTTGTTTTGTTTTTGTTTTTGTTTTTGTTTTTTCTCGTTTCATTTCACATTCAGAGTTATAGAATCACCACGGTTGGAAAAGCCTCCAAAATAATCTTGTCCAGCTGTCCACGTGTCATCAGTATTTCCTAATAAGCCATGTCCCTTAGTACAACATATAAGTGTTTTTTGAACACCTCTGGGGATGGTGATTCCACCACCTCCCTGGGCAGCCCAGTCCAACTCTTAACCACTCTTTTGGAGGAGAAATTCTTCCTAGTATCCAAACTGAATCTCCCCAGAAACATCTTGAAGCCATTCTTCTAATCTTGTCACTAGTTATACTGGATAAGACACTGACCCCCATCTTGCCATGGCCTCTTTTCATGTAGCTGGAGAGGGTGTTAAGGTCTTCCAAGCGTCCTCTTCTCCAGACAGTTCCACTTCCCTTAGCCACTCCTCATACAACTTGTGCTTCAGATCCTTCATAACTTCATTGCCTTTCTCTAAATACATTCCAGAGTCCCGATGTCTTTCTTGAAGTGAGGGGCCCAAAATTAGACACAGTACTTGAATTGTAGCCTTACCTTATTCATTATGACTGAGACATTATAGCCCAGAGTACGCATTACATAATTAATATGTTCAGAAAGATTAATGAAATGTTTCAGTTTCACCAGTTTCAGACAGATATGAATGCTCTTTGAAAGAGTATTAAACATGAAAATATAAAATTTATTTATGATATTGTATTACTTTCTCACAACTATACCAGGGCAAATCATGGAACAGATCCTCATGGAAGCTGTCCTAACACACATGAAAGGCAGGGAGGTGATATGGGAGAATCAGCATGGCTTCACCAAGGACAAATCATGCTTGATCAGCCTAGTGGCCTTCTATGATGGTGTCACTGCATCAGTGGACAAACAAAGAGCCACAGATGTCATCTACCTCGACTTCAGTAAGGCTTTTGATACTGTACCCTACAATATCCTTCCCTCCAAATTGTAAAGATAGTGATCGATGGGTGATCTGTTAAATAGATGAAGAACTGGCTGCAGAATTGAGTCCAGAGAGTGGTGATCAAGGGCTCAAAGTCTGAATGGAGGCTGGTTATGAGTGGTGTCCCCAGGAATTGGTACTGGTGTTGGTACTCTTTAATATCTTTATCAACAATCCACAGCAGATATGACTGCACTCTTAGCAAATTTTTTGGAAAAAAAATTAGGCATCAGGAAGGAACTACTGAAAATAAAACTGTCATCAGAATCACACGTTAAATCTGGCCAATGACTGAAAAACACTCAGTGATATTTGGTCCACAGTTTATAGTAGGCATACCACTTTAAATATTCTTCAAAATGTTAATATTTAAAGGACTACATATTAACTACTTTTGTTAATTTGAAATTATACTGTATCAAACAAAAGCAGTTAAAATGCAGTCATCAGGGAAATCCAACAGTTACCGTTGAACATATGTTAAAAACTTGACTGCTAAGAGGCCAACCTTTTATTTTGTATGGGATTTTCTCTCAGGTCTATTCACAGTAATGGCCGCTTGTATCTAAGCAAGCAATCTAACAGCTTGTGAATGTGGCATTTAACCTTTTCCTTATTCTCTACAAGTACCAGCTGTGCCATGGAACTAAACTCCTTTAGAAATTATAATTTTAGCACAGTAATAACATTGTGTAATTAAACCAAAAATATCTGTGCGTAGGTGTACCAGCAATTAGGTCTCATATTTAAAGGAAACAAGACTTCCTTAGGTGTCTGAAGTCAAATAAATTAGAGGAGGAATTATTATGCATTTTATATATATTATACATTTTACACATAATAAAGTATGGAACTGTTAATATCCCAATGTTTTCTTTTTATAGAGTGCGTTGGTTTGTTTTTATTTTATTTTTTTATTATTTTATTTTTTTTTTTTAATTTATTTTGCAACATAGGAAACAATTCATGAATTTAGATTGGGTATCATGAACATAAAATTATGACATTAATATTTCTTATCTACTTTTGATTTGTTCTTCTTTCATTCAAGCATCATACTTTATTGCGAGTTAGCAACACAACACAGGGTTCTCATGCCAGGAAGATTTCTTTATTGGTGTGATGAACACAATAATAATGCTGTATCTCTTCCTCATTCTTCTAAGCAAGCCTTTTTTTTTATATTCTAACATGTATTCAGTACATTTCCACTAACAATCCATTGTCTAGAAATCAAACAAGTTCCATAACAAGCAGAGAGCTTATCTTATGCCTAGGTACAAAATACCCCTGTTTATTCAAACCTTCTGACTCCTTTCCAGAGCTTCATTATCAGTGTCGTCATTCGATGAGGCCAAGGTGACCTCTCCATCTCCCACAATACTTAGCAAGGACTGCACAAGAAAGGATGAAAATTAGTGCAATTAATGTTGTACTTGCTATTGTTGCTGGATTTGATATAGTTCCAAGGACTTTTTTCCTCCTACCTCTTCTATACATTAATTCACTATTTCTATTTTAAGGTATATTTTTAGAACAGAAAGTGGAGAAAATTAGTACATGAAATCAAAATGTGCGACAAGCTCAAATTTATTTCTCAGGCGCTGGCAAAGGAATGGCTGTCAGTCACGGGTTAACCAAAAATCTACCTGCGCCCGTGACAGGGGGGAAGCTGGCCCGCGGGGCCTCTGGCCCAAAAAAAGGGAAAGGGAAAAGAAAACAGAGACAACAATCTAAGGAGGCACACTTATTTACTAAATACTATATCGAAATACAGGATAACACAATATAATACAATATAATTGAAACTTAAGACTAATGAATCAGGCAAAATAGGAGAGAGAGTGAGTCCCAAAACTGAGAGGCCTACTGTAAGTTCTAGGTGAAACAGCTGGAATGCTCCCCCACACTCTGAGGATTCAAGAGGGCCGATTCCAGCCTGGAAGAGAGATTATATAGTGTCCTTGTCCTGTGACTTATCCCTGACTGTGATGTCCTCTGGGATATGTAGTCTTCTTCTGTAAGCTGCACATTCAGTAAAATTATCCATACCCTTTACATGATGTTATGATGTGGAATACTGATAGCAAAATTACAAAACCATGACACAGAGCTACCACACAAATTGCACAAACAGGATTAGTCCTATGGCACAGTATAATTTTAAGTATTACTCTTACAAGGCTCACTTTGATAATTACACTTTGGCAGAACTGTCTATCCAGAAAAACTGCAACAAACTTCTCATCCTGACAAGTATCTCCCCAGTATCTTGTGTTCCAAGGCTCCTTTACAGGAATGTTGCATTCAGCCAAATCTATCTTACTCGGCAACTCTTTGAAGTCTGTGCAAACCACAGTCTACTCTGAGCATTAATCTTTCAGTCTCAGACACATATTTGGGAAGTGCAACATATCTGACAGAAGAACAGACTTCATTACGCTGTTCTCAGTTCTTGTGCTATATTTGCTCGATAGTACAACTGCTTTCATGCAAATACAGTGGAACTTCTTCCAAGTCTCTTACACAACCTATTTCTGAGCTGCAATCTCAGTGGAATCAAAAGAATAATACACTCCTTCAAGAAGCATATCATTTCTTTCCCACGCTTTTACAGCTCATGTTAACAGAAGAGGAAATTTTAAATGCATTCAGCCAAATAATGTGAATTTTTGAAAGCAAATGTTTGCTTTTAATTTGTTAGCTCATGCAAATGTAAAAATGAGAGATGAAGAAAGTCAACTACAGGCCTTCTGAGCAAAATAGTTGAGAGTTATTTGCATACTTCTTGATTATATAATTAAGTATTCAGGCAAAGTCAGTAAGAAGACTGTGCTGAATTGCTGTCACTGTGCTGAACATTTGTTCCTAATACATGAAATCTTGAATATACATATATTTATGTATAGTTATTGGTCTACTATCCTCAGATAGCATCATTACCTTCAAGGAAAACAAACATGCCTAACAAATAGAAGCACTACTTCCATAGTAAGTAAAATACTTTTATTATTATCATTTATATTTTCGCTTATTTAGTATTAGGTTAACCTACAATTTACTGTGGGAAAAAAAAAAAAAAACAAACAAAAACAAACAAACAAAAAAAAAACTAAAAGATGCCTAATTTGGATCATTGCATAGTCTCAAAATAGTAACATGCAAAAAATAATAAAAAAGAAGGTTAAATCATAGAATCATAGAATCATAGAATTAGTCCAACCGCAGCCTAACCAGCACCCTAATTCTAAAAACCCTCCACTAAATCATATCCCTGAGTACCACATCCAAACAGCTCTTAAACAAATCCAGGGATTATTTATTAATAAATAAATAAATCCCTGCTTTCTTCTGTGCTTGGATTCATACTAGTCACAAGATTTGGAACAGTTCATAAATTAGTCCAAACTTAAACTGAATAGGTATACTTAATATTTTCTATCTTTTTTTTTCCTGCCTTAATGCTGAAGATCATCTGCTGGAATCATTGTGAAATTACTTACAATTACATCATTGTCATTGTAGGAGGCTACTGACAATGAAGTTTGTTCCTTTAAGTCTGCTTTACCCAGTTTTAGGTTATTATAAGAGTTGTAAGTGACCCACAAGGAACATTAAGTCCAAACCCTGGCTCTGCACAAGACCTCTCAAAATCAAACCTTGTGTCTGAGAGTGTTGCCCAAATGCTCCTTGAACTCTGGCACTTGGGGCTGTGCCCACAGCCCTGGGTAGCCAGTCCCATGTCCACTGCTCTCTGAGGGAGAACATGCGACTCATAGGGATGAAAGTAGTAGATAAATAACCATTCTAATGGCCATTTTAGGTTATTCCAGTGGGACTCTTCTCACATAGCCCTGTCCTGTGCCTAGATAGCACTTAAATATGTGAATCTCTCTCTCTACATATATACAAATGAGAAAAAGAAATATCCTTTTGTGGAGTTAAAATAAACCTGGATTATTTTTTTATGTTATTTTTTTATATTATTATATACATACAAGTATATATATATATTGTTAATGACATTACTTTTTCCAACAGATAACAATAAAAGAGAAAGAATAGAATCAAGCACAACTATAAAGCTGTAATGGAGTATTCAGAACAGCATATAGAAGTGACAAAAGGCTAAATCATTTCCCTTTTCTCAAGCCTTATTACTAAACCACAGTAAAATTCATATTACTTGGATATGCCCCAGAATTAAAGGCCAAAATAAAGCCCATCTGAACATGTAGTTTAGAATCTTTTATCCAAATTGTGCTACTCTGCTTCCTCAGTAATGAACTATTATTTGGTTTTGCAATATGAGAATACATTTTAAATCTGTTTCTTCAGAAGTAACTGCAGCATTTTTTAGGATTTTTTTTATTCAAACATATATAACGTGGGTTTTGTAGAGAATATTTAGTAGAGTATTTCTGTAGCATTGCAGTGTGTTAGTTAATGCTGAAGCGAAATGAAAAGAGAGGAAAAGGATATGGAATTCAAAACAGAAAAACAGCATAAAATAGAAAAGTAACACATATGGAACAACAAATTACTGTAAGTCATGGATAAGAATGTTTAAATGAGATTCAGTGTCTGTTACAAAGGACATTGTCATCTTCTCCTAATTATGAAAACTTAAGCGTTAAAATAAATTTGCTCATGTTCATATGCACAATTTCCATATGCTCACAGTGGCTTAACTGTGCTAGTAAGATGCATCTCTTGATAGCATCCTTTTTCTTATTGTGATGCAGAGGGGAAATTAATTCAACCTTTTATAAGTGTTTCTTTGCCTCTTTTTTCTGTTCATTTCCCTTCTGAAATATTTCTCAAAATTGCTGTTGTAACAATTTTCTGTCCACGTAGATCACAAATGTATAACATCTTGAGCAATTTACTAACATAATGATGAGTATACAAAACAATAACCACATATGTATAACATTTCATCTACCCTTTGAAGTTCTCATTCAAAAATATTGCTGAAACCTGAATATTCTAATTGTCTTCTGCAGTTTGATATACAAGTAATCCCTTACATAAAGCATTTACATTTTCTGTTAAAACAAAATCCTTACAATGTCTTTCCTTGCAAACAATGCTCATGATCTTCCTTTGGCATGTATTGATAGAAAAAGCATGTTTAATATAACCTGTGTGTTTTGTGCTTTAAAATATTTCAAAGCATCTCCATATTATACATGATATATCATGTCATACATACATTCACATGTTTAATACCATTCATCACTTCTGTTACTTAAAGTAAAAATTACATCTGTTGAGAGAAACAAAAAGTGAATGCACACATTTAGAAGCAACAACAGCAAAAACTCTTCATGAGTACAATTATTTCAATCAGAATAAATGTAGTAGTTGTATTAAAAAATAATAATAATAAAAAAGTCATCTCAAAGGCTTATTTTACGAATGTATACTATGACTGAATTTTAACCATAGCATTTTCTGTGAAGAATGATTTAGTGCCATTAAATGAAAAGAACTTGTATTTACAATTTATTTTACATTACCATTTGTATATAGCAGCTGTAGGAAAATTAAAAGGCATTCAGCCATATAGTATGCTCTGTGTGAATAAATTGGAAGAAATGAAACCGGATTGCTTTATCTTGGAGCACTTTATTTTTGCATTTAACATCTTAGAGAGAACTCATCTAATGACTCAGAGAACTTAGTTGTGTCTCCAGTGCCAAGCTTTCATGACAGAAGAAGGATCTAACAAAATGGCCGTTGGCTAAATTGCATCTATGCGTTGTAGTCTGCTTGCTCTTGCTGTTTTCAGTCTAAATTTTGAAAATCTTGCCTTGAGCAGCATTTTGCTGTTCCCATAAATGGTTTATGACTGCAGTCTTTCCAGGTAGCAGCGTGTGTGTATTTGTGTGTGCAATGTGGGAGTTTCAAAAAAAGCTTTGGGCTTACAAGCAATTTCTGGTCATCAAGTTCCATCAGATTTAGTATTTTCACTGTGATAATGTAGTTCTCCTAAAGAGAAAGTCTGTTTAACCTTCACTATGCTTCTGGGTAAACTTTCAAAGATAAACACTTAATCTGCATTGTGTCTGAAAATAGAAAACATTCTGTATTCTTCTTCTGTATTGTTCCAGAACGGTCTTCTTTCAAAATGTGGTCATGCATTCCTAAGAAACATTTATTTCTCTTAATTCTCATTTATGAAGAATCATACAATTCCATTTCTTGAAACAGTAAATTAATTAACAATAGACAGAACAGAATTTTTTTCAGACATACGTTTCTGGATAACTGACTCCCAGGGAAAGTAAACAGACTCACAGAAAGCTAATTTCATAGGTTTCATTAGATAGGTTGCAGTTTCTCATTCAAAAGTTAAAACAATATGCAGATTATTCAAAGTCAAAGTTAGTTGAAGAAGTTGCTTCTCTGTACATCTGGTCCTAAAGAAGTCAGGAATTAACTGTCCCTTTGTAGGTCAAAACCTGGATTGACAGATAGGAATGCAACTCTCACCTACTATGGTAGTTAACACAAAGGTACCACTTTATTATATGACGTCACGTAATTCCAGCCACAGACATGCAGCCTCCTGAGTCTTAAAGCAAAAACAAAAATAAATGTAAAATCAAATGTAATAAATAAATAAATACATAAATAAGTAATCCCAACAACAGAAGAAACAAAACTTCACAGTTTTCTCTTCCCTAGCACAACCCATGAGTGTACAATGAGTGTACACTGAGGTGGACTGAGAACTGGATGAATAGCAGAGCTCAGAGTTGAAGGTTTTAGCTGGAGGCCTCTAGCTGGTTGTGTATTCCTAGGTCAGGACTTGGTACAGGCTTCTTCACTTTATTCACCTGTGACCTGGATGAAGAGGCAGAACACACTCTCAGTAAGTTTGTGGAGAGCAGAGGAACAGGCTGAGCAGAGCGGTTATGCAGTCTCCTTCTCTGGACCTGTTGAAAGCTCACCTGGACATGCTCTTGTGCAACTTGCTCTAGTGTGAACCTGCTTGGGCAGGAAGAGTAAACTAGGTGATTTCCAGAGGTCCCTTCCAACACTATGCCATGTGATTTTGTGAGATTTTCATGTTCTGAAACCAACCATGTTCACATTGTGAGAAGTCAATATTTATCTGAAAGATAAATTTGCTTTAGAATGATAGAGTAATATAGCTGCAAATTACTTATGTCAGGCTATTTGTAACAAGCCAACAATGTAAAAGATTTTTATTTTATATATTTATTTATTTTTACTGTGATGTACATATCTAATGCAGCTAAGATAAATGTTTCTGTTTATCTCAATGGAATTTTTGGCTCTGGGTCACTAGCTATCCCAAGACTATTTATTGTAGTATTATAAATTATTATCCATTCTGTAGTCTTCTAAATCATTTTCTTATCAGAGATGGTCTCACAAAAGAGGAAAAAAATATTGCAGCCATGTAGTTCATGAAAAAGTCATTAGAAGATGCAGAGGATGGAGGAAACAGGAACAGGAATGTCACACCACATATCTTTCACTAAGCTAACAAGTGTATAAACCCTGCGTGACAGACACTGACAGATACTGGTGATGAAAAGTGACAGCTCTCTAAGAATTCAGTAAGGACTAAGCATGTTCAGCACTGATTAAAATTAGGTCATGCTTGTTTTACTTATTCTGCAAAGCTTAGAATCTCTTGAAAAAAAAAAAAAAAAAGATATTTTTCGTCACTGAAGCAGTGTTTCAGAAAACTATTTTCTTCAACAAAAGTTATTTGCATAGAAAGGAATATATGGGATGGGTTAGTCTACTGAACTCTTAATGAGGCAAATATTATTGTTAAGGAATATCAGTAGGAAGAATTTTTTTAGTCACATTTCAGTTTTGATAACCTGGGGCTAATGTTCAATAGTAGTTTAATGTTATAATTGAAACATGATGGGAAATAGGAGCTGAGCTGTAAATGCAAATAGATTTCAATTTAAAAAATTATTTCAATGAAAACAGACAGAGATTTTTATGTTTCTTGTTTCCTTACAAGCTTCTAACAGTTTCAGCAGACTCTATTAATGATAATTGCAATTTAATGGTTCCTGGGTCAGATCTTAAATAATATCAGATACAGCTACTATATGCACCCATTATATGAACCACTGTGATTTGCATGAGAATTATATGGAAAAAAAAGTATACAGTATACAGTGAACTTTGATTTCACACATAATTACGTGTTTTCAGAGTAAAAAGTTAGTAACAACAACAGTCATAATAGAAAATAAAAAACAAAGCAAAACAAAAAAAATCCAATAGACATAACAAAGTAACACATATGCATTTTTGATGATGGCATTTGGTTTCAAAAGACAGAGATAATAGAACTGATGGAAAGATTTAGTATCTTATTTTAGTCTCAGTACAAATTATATGAATTCTGCTAATTAGTATTAAATTAAAATACAGTAAAAATGTTTTCTGTCTACATCCAAGCCCTTACATCACGGAATCATGTCAAATATCATCAAATTCAGGGAGACTAACACGATCTGATGGTGATAGGAAAAAGGACAATGTCTTTAAAATAAATGAGGGGAGAATCAGATTGGACATTAGGAAGAAATTATTCGTTCAAAGGACAGTGAGGCCTTCACACAGCTGCCCAGAGAGCTGTGAGTGCCCCATTCCCAGAGATGTTCAGGACCAGGTTGGATGGGGACCAGAGCAGTCATATCTGCTGGGTGACAACCCTGCTCATGGCAAGGAACTTGGGCCTGGGTGGGCTTTAAGGTCCCTTTCCATCCAACTTACTTATTATAAGATTGGATGAACCTATGAATTTTGTACTTAATATTTCCTTAATAATTAGTAATTTCTGGGTTTGTGTTCAATATAACTGTAAAACAGGGGGAAATAATGTGGGTTGTTTTGTTGAATTGGTTCTTGTTTGTTTTTCTTTCTACGACAGATGTATACTTTTTCTTTCAGAAAATCAATAGACAGTAAGGAAAAAAAAACATCTTTTGTACTGTGAAACACAATCTAGAAACGCAAATCAAGAACAATAATAAAATTAGTTTACAGTATATACAATGTGACTTCACTTTTAAAATCTCTAAGAAGCTCAGAACAAAATTACTATCTGCCACAAAACTATTTTCTCTAAATAGAGAATTTCCAGCATTCCACAGTAATGGGGCAATCACCAGTCCTTCTTTGTCTCTCTGCTTTTTTTTTTTTTTTTTTTTTTTTTTTTTTACTGTCAATAAACGGTGACCATAACCAGAGACTGAAATACTTCACAGTTGGTTTAGTATTCCGCAAGGCAAAGATTTTCATACTTGAGACAAATATGTGTATATCTGTACAACTTCCACAAGTGCCACTGCTGAGCTGCAACAAATGCTTTTGCACTTTCCTGGTGCTCACGTTGATATTCCTCATTCAAACCTGGTAAAATGGAAAAATAGTAACACCTTTTGCTAATGAGTTTAGAGGAGACAATGTATTTCACTTTTCAGCAGGTTGAAATTCTTCATTCTTCATTTTTTTTTTTTTTTTTCTAGGTTACTAATGTGTTTGTTTTTTTTTTTAATTGATATTTTTGTATTATGAAAAAAGCTTCACATGCTCTGAGAGTAGTAATAACGACAGAGACATGCCACATAAATTATTGATGTATGTAATGTACAAAGCATACAATATATGAAACTCATATCATTAACAACAACAGCAATAACAAACCCTCTTCAGCAGAGCTTCCTTGTTGGTTGATTGTTGGGAAATTAAGTGCAGGAACTGTTTGGACAATGACTATTTCAGACATCTGTGTAGGGGATGTAGTCACACAGGGAATAAAGAGAAACAAACAAACAAAAAGCCCCTCACACAACAGCAAGTGAACACGTACTAAAGACAAAAGTTGTAGAATGTGAAGAATATTTTTAAATTTTATCAGCAGTGACTCAAATAAAGAGAACTCATGTCCATGCTGAATTGATTAGAAAACATTGCTTCTCCAATTGTTGGTTATGAACACATTTACTATTTTTGCTGAAGTGCTATTCAAAAGAAAGTTCATCTCTGCAAAGTATGAGAATTGTTGCTATTGATTATTCCATTGTATGCCTCTCTGAATTGCCTGTACTTTAAAATCAAAGTTTATCCATTAAAAGACTTATTATTCTGACTGTGAATACTTTTTACTATTGGTAGCTCATTTTCATTTTTCGTATAGGGATCTGATGCCTAACAACTACTCCTAGAGATTTCACGAAGTGGTTGACAGCAAAGCTAGTGCATTATCTCCTTTCAATAACTGTTTTTTTGTGTGTTTTTTTGTTTGTTTGTACATTTTTGTAAATCTCATTAACCTTCAACACTATTTTCTAAACATTCTAATTGTATCAGAAGAAGATATTTGATTGGCTTGAATAAAGCGTAGTACGATTTGGACTTTAAAATACGTTTAACAGAAAGTACATGTAGAAAGAGAATCAAAATTTCCTGAAATACTTTTAACTATTCCAACAAAGCGAACGCTTCCATATATGTATGAAAAGACATCTGGGAGTAAGAACGTGACATGCATTTTTAGGTCACACCTATATGCTGCCAATATATATGAAGAAGGAAGATAAAAATATTGCTGTTAATTCCCTACTGAAAAATCTCAGCTTATGACCCTTGAAGTTTACTTTCAAGAACTCGTAATATGCTTAGAAACTGTTTGGTGTAAAGTGTTTAGGACTTTATATGCTGCTGAAATGTTCTGTATTCTGAGGCAAAGTATTTTGTTAAGACGAAGCAGAGGGTAAATGCATGCATCTGTGGATTTCTGTGGAGTTTGACTCCTATTGGACTAAGCTACATGGGGGAAAAGAGCAGCTGCCTTTGCTTCCACTGAACTAATTCTCAGCTTTTCCTGTGTTTCCATCTCCTCTGTGTTTGGATGTCTTGAAAGGTACTGAAAGACCTTGTAACCTCTCCAGATGCCAGAATCAAGTCTTCTGGGTTCCTGAATTCTTGATTCCCACTGGAATTCCCACTCCAGCACACTGGAGACACTGTCCAAAAGATATAACAGAGCTCCTAATCTTAAAATAGAAAAGCAGAAGTGTGAAACACCAACCCATAATACCCTACTTGAGTTTTAATAAACGTCAATTATGTGAACACAACAGCCCTCAGAAAGAAGCAGCAGATGTATTATATTCTCACATTCCCCTTCATTTATGTTTGTGCAGCCAATCTTGTTCTCAATACCATCCTCTTACCAAAAGTAACCATTTCTTATCATCATCATAATATCATAGTATCGTGCGAGCTGGAAGGGACCTTAGAGATCATCGAGTCCAACTCCTGGGATTTGAGCCCTCTGTGTAGCAAAGCAGCACTTCTACCACTTGCACCACAGGGGGAAATCGAACCCGGGCCTCCGGTGTTGCAAGCGGCAGATCTTCCACCATGCGCAGTTTGAGCTGTTTGTTCAGTATCTCTCCTGTTGGGGTACTAAGTTGTCTTTGTAAGGATTTATGAGTGCATACAGTAGTTCTGAGTAGATGGAGTGTTCTAGAATAGCTGAGTTAGGCCTGTAGCTTAAGAGTTAGTGGGTGGGGGGTTTAGGTAGGTGTGTGTGAAGGTTCTCTCACATGCATTAGGTTTTGCGCTGCAGGTGTACATGTCTGTGCGGGATTTAGGATGGTATATAAGGAATGTGACGCAGCAATAAATTGAGAGAAGACATCATGGCATCCATGTTTGTGTCTCTCCCACGGACAGTTGAGGTCCCGGGGTAAGTCAGGTTAATTGGCGAATACGTCACTCTCCAGCCTCTCCAAATAAAGGTTCTAACAAATGCTCAGTATGAAGTTAAGCATGGGAAAATCACTGAAGTGCAGAACACAAGAAGTGACAAGTAACTCATGTTCAAATGTAAGGCTTGAACAAATTCTTTTATAGACATGGCCATAGTAGTACTGTGGTCTGCGCTAATGAAGAGGCAAGATACATTTCTTTCAGCTGTCATAAAAACTTTATTTTCAGATCTGTCTCTAACTTCACACAAACAGGCAGCTGCAAAGGTTGTTTTCCTATACTTTCTATTTCTGACACAAAAAGTAATCCCATTTCTAGAATAAAGATGCTTGCTATGTATTGCTTTAGATCAAAGATTATACTGCTTTTCAATCTGTTTATTCTCTTATACTGTTTGTCCATCAGTTACATTGCTATGGTGAACACTTGTATCACTACAGCAGTAACCAGAACTAAAATCTTCTAGATCATCAATTCCATAGCTATTTCACATCAAAACTGTAGAGACTTCCTAAAACAAGCAAACAAATAAATAAATATATATATATCCCATCTTGACTTCAACATCTCAAGGTTTATTATAAAACTGCATATTTATGGGCACAAGGGAGGAGAAATCCTGTTAAATGTGAAGTTTTGACCTGCAGTCACTTAGAGTCAATAAATGTAGACACCTGTGGTGATATTTTTATGAAGCTACATCTTTAGCATAGAACGAAGCCTTAAGAACCACTTTTGAGTGATATAACTGATCATCATATCATGCTAGATTAAGCCACAATCTAAGTGTCATGCTGGCAGCACTCTGATTGCATTCCTTCTGCTCCAACCTAGCTAACAGATGTCATTTTATGTCAGCAGGAGATTTTTCCACATCCTTTGGCCTATTTACTAGTTCCAATTTGCATGTTGCCAGTGGGCAAGACATTTGAAAACATTTGATGAACGTTCATTGATAGGTTGCTGAAGCTCTGATTTCTCTGTCATTAGAGCTTAATATTGATTCAGCTGAGATCTGGTCAGATGTGTAAAAGCAGTGAGCTATAAGAAAAGATTTATTCAGAATAGGTTACATTAAAAAACAGTGAAGATACTGGAAGTCTGAGTCATCCTAAGTTCCTATTTCCATATCAGACTGCTTTTTACTGAAAAATGCAGTTAAACAAACAAGCAAGCAAACAAACAAAAACAACAAAAAACCCACCAACCTCTGACTGTGTACTGGAAATCAAAATGTCAGTATGTACACATGAGTCAAGTTATTAAAATTTCTCTTATACTTACACAAAGTATCACTAAGATGTTATCTCATTTCTCAGGATGCAAATGTACTTGAACTGTGTCTCTCAACAGGAGCTGGCTACTACAGTGCCATTTGTGGTGATGCTAGACATCTTTCTGGTTCTGCACCAGTGCATTCAACGTACAGCTGCTCAGCTATTGACAAAAACTAATCTAAATAGCCCCCATACAACAATAATATCTCTTCCTTGACTGACAGTTCATCTCAAGATTGATTTTAGCTGCAGGCAGCTCTCCTCAGTGGCATTCTGCTGAGCTAACTGCATGAAGCGCAAGTCATCTCATTTAGCCATAATCATCTGCCAACACTAGGATCCCTTCTGTAGTGACTGGAAAATCTGAGGCTACACCATCACAATGAGACATATGTAACTTCAGTAGAAAATTGTTTATTCACTGCTAGGGTCATTTTGGTTTTGAGGGTATTAGCCATGGGTTGAATTGTTTTAGCTGTTGATTGATTCATCACTTTACATCAGTTCTCAGATTTTTCAGTGTTCCGGAAGCTAGTGGTGTTTGTTGTTTTTGTTTTAATCAGACACTGTGTCTTGGTTGGAATTCATTGAGATGCTAGAATTTTAAGACAGAGAAATAAATAAAACATACCTTTCCTTATCCCCTTCCAAGCGCTTGTCTTCTCCTGCCACTTTCTCAGTTGCTTTTACTTGCTTCCTAGCAGCTCAGACTTCAGGAACCCTCTGAAGCTTGCATTCTGGCATGACAGCCCTCTGTTCTTTTCAGCACTCAAGCTGCTCATGCTGTACTCATCACCTCCATGTCGCTCCTTTTTGTTTTGTCTCCTTTCTGCAGAGTTTGATCCTTTTTAATTTTCCTGGATGTCTTTCATTGAATAGAAACATAAATAATTTATTAAACACTTACTATAAATAATTTATGCTTCGAATTTACCTGCACAGTAATAAGAGGTTTGGGGAAGTTGTGAAGTTGTGTTTATTGTAACATACACTCCCTCCTCCATCTTCCATTTTAGAGTTTATCCTGCCTCCAAAACTTGTCCCCACTGTAATAAGTCATCATAAAAGTGTTTGGTGAGACAGTAAAGCTGATTAAGTGCAGATTAGAGAAATTTAACTTTTAGTGCTTTTTTTTTTTTTTTTTTTTTTTTTCTTTTTCTTTTTCTTTCTGCAGGCACTGAAACATTCTCTGGGTATTGGAAGATTCAGTGAGATCTTACTAGCTTGAGGCATTTTTATAATTATAATGGTGAGCAGGAAGAATTAGTTCTGGAGAAATATGTGGTATCTAAAATAGCCATCTAAAGGATGGTCTTTTTTACCCTGGTCCAAGTTAAAATCACAGGCTGGATATCAGTAATATTTCTGCTACCTGACAGGAGAATCTGCTGACTGTGTTGTATGCTGGTGGAGGGTTAAAGAGGAGACATAGGAATGTCTACTTTTTAGTCTATTAATGACTCACAGAGGTGCAAAGACAGATGGAAAACCAAATCTCGTATCTTGGCCATGAAACTAGTCCTAGTCCCCAGATGTGAAACCTACCATGTGAGTGCCAGTTTGTGATTGATATGCATGGCCAACCATGTATTTATGTATACATGTGACATTTACATGTGCTCTTTTGTGTGCACCTGCTTGGAGTACATATTCAGCTTTTGCTGTTGTACCTGGGGACTTGCTACAGCCATGGCACTGTCTCCCTTGGTCACTTAGATCTAGCGTAATATATTTTCCCCTAACAAATTTGATAAATAGCTTTAATGAAGATAATGTTGTGGTTTAGTTTGTGCGATAACACATGACAAGGGGGAGCATTTCTGGACCATTTTGGGGGAGAAGAAAAATGGAGACAGAACAAGATAAGGAGAAATAACTAATTTAAATTTAATTTAAAAGAATGATATAAAAATGGAGTTACAGGTAGAAATCAAACAAATGGGAGAGAAAACATTTGTCACTGTGCTGCTAGCTGCACTGTCCAGAAAGAAAAAACAGTTACCTCACATCACCTGGATTCAGAAATCAAATGGAGAGAAGTAGAGACTTCTGGAAACTCTAATATGTCTCTTCCTCCTGGAGAGCCAGAACCTCCATGAGAGTAGCTGAGATTGCCAGGACCCAAGAAGTGCAGTTCCCTAGTGTTGTGCTCCAGCACTAACACTGGCTTGCCACGTGGTGTCATGATATGGAATAGTGACAAAACAAACAAAAAGAAGAAAATAAAGAAATAAACACATCATATCAGGCTCATAGTATTCATATTTGGTCTAAAATTTATGAATCACTTGAATTCTT
Organism: Excalfactoria chinensis; assembly: GCF_039878825.1. Lineage (NCBI taxonomy): Eukaryota > Metazoa > Chordata > Aves > Galliformes > Phasianidae > Excalfactoria > Excalfactoria chinensis. The sequence goes on along the minus strand of NC_092857.1, from coordinate 55,109,947 downwards.
TCCAACTTTTCTAACTTGATTCAAGAAGAAACACCATGTTTTTAGAGAACCTGCCAATTTTGACATTTTCTAATCACTGGGAACATGGAAAAAAAATGCTATGAAACTTTAGATTCAGTGTGATCAGTCATGATATATTTATAGTAATTTTTTCTCAGGTGCAAAAGAAGATTTCACATTTGTTACATGAGATCAGTTAATTCTGATAATGGACTTTTGATATAATATGTAGAATGAAAGCCCTATCAGAAATTAGTCTGTGACACTGAAATTCTAACACACAACTTTTCAACTGATACAAATATCAGTTTTGAGGAAAAGTTAATTGCATTATATTACCTGAAACCTGTATGTATTTAAGAATCACTCCTCTGATTCAGGGACATCTGAAAATAAAGAGTCCATTCATAGACAGACATGATAATTAGGTCAATATCCATATAATGGAATTACAGGATGATTTGGGTTGAAAGGGACCTTAAATCTCATTCATTTCCAAACCCTCAGACGTTAATTAACAAAAATTAACAAATTGTAATATTATGTTGATCCATCTCTAAAGTGTTTTCTCAGTGCTATCACAAGGAATTCATTTAAAGATCATGAAAGTTCCTATATTTAACTAATTTTTAAAAAGAAAAAAGAAAAAAAAATCAATTTCTGAATAAAATGCAAGAATCAAAGTGAATGAAAATAGTCACTGTTATTAAAATAAAGATCTTGATCCACTGAACTTGTGATGAATAATGTAGAGCTTTGTTAATTTAAAGACATGTTTCAAAATCTAAATTACACTTAGTACAATAAGAAATTGAACTCCATTAATATTTAATTAAAAATGTAATGTCAACATGACACTTAGACATTTAGAAATTTTAAATTAAATTTTTAAATAAATATTCTAGATTGTTACATCAACTTATTCAGAAATTGAAGGCCTGCTGCAATGTATTGGCAGCATGAACAGGAGAAGGATACAGCTATACAACCAAGTTTAGTTGTTCTGGCATTCCGGGCATTACTGTTATAAGCATTGGAATAGTTTTAGCATTTACTCACAGGCTAGTAAACATACTGATGTAGTTTAAGTTAGTCTTATTTCTGAGGAAAATATAGATTCCAATATCACGTAAATCTTAATATGCATGTAGGCCTCAGGACTGTACTTCATATATATGTATTTACAATAGAGTCTTCATCATATTTTATCAGCCTACTGCAACTAAGACTTAATTTGATATTTTAATATCAAATAATATTTGATAAAAGAGCAAATATCACTTAATTCTTAATAAGATGAACCACAGAATAGTTGTTTCAATAAAACCTGCCTGCTTATTTCTACAGAGCTCTTAAGTTATGCTGTGTATTTCTAAACACTTTATGTAATACAAGAAAGTACAGCAATTTAGAGTTTACAATACATTATATAAACTGCCATTTCATTAATTCATATAAATTTGATACAAGCACTTGTTCTAGAAAGCAGAGATTTGATTTTCATTTGCTCTGAGTTGGACTCTCAAGAGATCTTTTGAAATGTTTAAAGACTCAGCATTATTTTCTATCACTGTTAGTGATTATTTTTCTGCAAATTCTTAAATGAAATAAGAATTTCATTGCAAGACAAAACAAATAGCAGAAGTATCATATGGAAATTAAATCATTTAGTCAGTCTCTTCCTCATTTCATTCTCTCTTACAGATACTCCATTGTTGAGTCCAGTTCCTGCATAACAGCAATTTGCAGTAAAAAGTTATTTATACTGCCTTATTCTCTGCATAAGCTTTAAAACTCACCGGCACTGGTCAAACCTTTATTTAAAAGAATCTGCTTTTGCAGTACACCAGCATCTCTTCTTGAGCATCCCAAGTTTGATATCTGCTTTTCTGTTCTCACATTTTACTCTTAATGATGTTTTAGCAATGGTAGAACTCCTTTTCATAAACACCTGATACAAATATCACTTCACTTATATCTGAAGAAATATTTCTATTCATAGGGCAATTCGCACTGCACAGTGCTGAATACTCCTGCTAGACAAATGTATTTCCTTTTCTCATTGACAAGGAAAATACAATCATGCATAATGAAATTTCAAAGATGTACCTATCTAAATATAGTATTGTACTGAATGTTAGCATTTCTTAAACAAATAGTGAGCATTTTTGTATGTGTGTGTAAGTGTATATGTATATACCTGTTTCTAGTTATAACCTATATTTCATCACACATATTTGGAAAAAAAAAATAAATTAAGTAATCTATAGACATAAGCATGTTCTCACACACATACACTCAGGCAAACAGTTATTTTATTTGAAGCAGTAGGAGAACCTTGAGTTTGGGGCATTGGTTTGTCTGAATATAGCTTTACACTCTACATAAAAGCACATACTTCTTATGTTCAGGCTGTCACTAGCAAAGATACCTGTAGAGCATAGGTAAAGTGTGTTTAATCCCTTTCTAACAGATAGACTGACAAGGGCTTCAGGAGACTAGGGTGTTTCTCCTGGCTTGCTGAAGAATGCAAATAATTGTACGAGCTTTTATTAAAAAATGTATACATAAAGGAATTAAAAATTAAGTAGGACTCCCTCCATGCCCTGCCAGACTATAACAGATGTGAGAGATGAGAAAATGCTTTCAAAACTGTGCAAGTCTATCAGCATCCAGCATCCCATTGTCTCAGTTTCCATATACCAGTTTGAAATACCACTCTAAGGTTTTGCCTGACATTTCATTTTCTTATTCCTGAGGAAGTGCTAAGCTTCCATGGCAGAAACAAAAGGACAATAGCAAAAAAAAAAAAAAAAAAAAAAAAGAGAGAGAGAGAGACTGACTTAGTGACTGAATTAGTGACTCAGAAATACTGCGATCAGCAGCAATAGGGAGGTGGTTGTCTCCTTGCCTTGAGTGTTATGTTCAGTTTGGGCCACTCACTGCAAGAAACATGTGGAGGCCATGGGGTACATAGGAAGGGCAGTGAAGCTGGTGAGGGATCTGGAACACAAGTCTTATGAGGAGAAGCGGAGGGAACAGGGACTGTTTCATTTGGAGAAGTGGAGGCTCAGGGGAGATCTCATTGTACCCTACAACCACCTGAAAGGAGACTGTAGTGAGATAGAGGTCAGACGCTTCTCTCATGAAAATAGAATCAGGACAAGACAGAATGGCTGCAAGTTGTACTGAGAGGCTCAGATTGGATATTAGGAAAAAGAAAAAAATCTCAGAAAGAGTGATAAGGTTTTAGAATAGAACTTGCCAGGGACTCCAAGGAATCCAGTGCAGTGGATAGCTACCACATCTCATGTAACTTGTTTGATAATTGGTATGTCAATTACCAACCGAGAAAGAACTTATTGACAGAAAAGTTATTAAGTGGCGCAGAGCAAAATAAAAATAACACTTTTGAAATAAATTCAATCTGTCTCACTTCTGAAAAAAAGCTTAAATACAGAATGAGAACTAAAACTGTAGGATGAATCTAGTCCTCCCAAAGTTGATGAAAAACATTCTTTTCACAGCTTTACAACTTTTTAAATCTAACCATATTTCCACCTATGGAAGACATGAAAAAAAAAATAAAATAAAAAAATAAAAAAATCAGAGAAGTAGTAGAGAATGGCCATAGGCATTTTTCAGTACATTTTTGTATAGGTGATGTTACTTAAGATGATTTGTTTTCTCTGACTTACTACATGACATCCTACTACATGGCTGAGTAAGAGTGTTGATAACAACTAAATTCTGAATTCTTTACTAGAAAAACAAGAAATAACTCAGTAAAGAAACACTGAAAAAGAAATATGGGAAAACTTTCATCTTTGTTTCCTTATTTACTTTTCTTTTTACTTAGTCCATCTTATTTACCTTTCCTTTTCTTCCTTCTTCCAATTCTTCTCACTGCTTTACATAGTAAAGACTTATACCTGCAGACTCTTCCTATTTGATTAACACCAAACTGAGGAGAAAACTTCACATTTCCCCAACTTTTGTAGTGTTGTTATTTTTAACTTCTTTATCAAAGTGAATATTGTGATTGGTTGTAATACAAGATTCTGCTTCCATTGTTTTCATTATTTTATTTAATTGAATGTTTTCCATGGAAATTAAGTAGCGAGAGCTATTTGATCTGGTGACAATAAATTACACATTGTTTGCCATGTAAATGACTTCACCAGTTGCTGATGTAGTATTTCAAACTAAAAATGTATAAAATTAAAAAAAAAAATAAAAAATTAAAATATCTTTCAAATATGACTGCACTTGATGATTCCTGTGCTTTTTCAGTTTTACATAAGTTTCTCTGCCTGATATTATAACCAAATGCAACTAATAAACGCTAAACAGTAATGCTGCCAAATGCACGAACAGAAAATTAGATATGTACTATATGGTGGCATACTGCAACCTGCATTTTGAAATGAGCAGATAAAGAGTGAAAATCATTATTTTCACTTGATAAAAGCTTTTTGATAGGTTTGAATTGGTCTACTCCAACTCATAACAGCTGAAGGCAAACATGTGCAGTGACATCTTCATAAAAATAGATTTAATTCAATATAATTTACTGGAGAAATTAAAAATCTCCTAGTAGAATATAAGTTGTACAGCCATATTACATTTTTCTTTCCATAGGCTTACTTTATATTGCTATCATTGTACTTATGATTTACTTAGATTATTAAAAATGTAGTGTCTTATTTGATATTCCAATTGTCATCCTGCCCTACTCAGAGTCACATCTGTAGAACTATTCTAAAAATCTCATTGCGATGTGACAGTCTCATGACATTAAATTGTCTGTTCAAAAGAGTTTTATATTTCTTAAGTCTGGGGAACAGAACAAGAATATTTTGTATGTTTGATATTCACACTTTAAATCTTAAAAAAAAAAAAAAAAAAAAAAAAGCAGCTCTTTATACAGACTTTTTCTTTTAATCTTAACTAGCATTGATGATCATTTACATTTTACATAATTGAACTCTAATACTGAGTTGCAGTTCCCTACATGAATACTCATTTCAGTGAAAGACCCTACAAGATTCTACTAAAATGTTCACCAGATCACTTTAAGCACTGCTTTCAGTGTCTTAACATAGAGAGGCAATTGCAAAATCATTTCTTAACCTCAGACTGAGGCTGTAAGTAGATAGATCACCCCAACTTTTCTTCATCGTTCAAGAGGAGTAATCTTCCGATTCACTACTGAGTATTTAAATTAACTACCTGTCTCTTTAAAAGTTATTTTTGTTTAAGGAAAAAATAAATAAATATGAGTTTTCTCCAGTTGCTTAAGGAAGGCCAGGAGTGCTGTTTTACTTGCAGTTCTTTTACCTTTAATATCATTTTGCTTCAGTTCAATTGCAGTACTGAACCACAAAAAATCATTAAAATAACTCTACTTACTTACAGCAATAGTGAACTACATTCTGCACTGCTCTGTTCTTGGAAACTTGGCTTTAGAAGAGCACTATGAAAGCAGGATTCAGAACTAGCTGAAGTGTTATCTGACCTTCCAGAAAGTACATGGTCAGTTGCTGAAAGTACTTAAGAAATCACAAAGATTAGTATGAGTGCACAAGAAAAGATTCAGACTCCTTTCTAGCCAGCTTCCCAACTCTGGCCTTGCATGGGGCAGTACCATTGTTGTTGTATCTCTACTGCTTAAACACAAGAATAGAAGAGAACAGAAGGCACGTAAACCATACTTAAACTTTATTAGCAAGGAAAACTAAAACTCTAATATAATAGCCAGTGAACCTTATATGTATCTAATATTTGAGTGAATGAATCACTGCTACTGTTTTCAATAATCTAAACTTGTTCTGGATATCTGCAGAATGTTTTAGGCTCTAATTCTGAAAAATTGTATTCATTTTATTAGTTTGGCTTCTTTACAAAGATCATGAATTAAGATATTTTAATATGTATACTATATTTATAAGCTAATTAATAGGATGCATAAAAATACAACATGAATTTTTTATTAATTTATCACATAGAGTTAGAACAGTATCTTTTATTCTTTTACAGTAATGCAGAGATCTATCTCTGGCTGTATAACTCACTTCTCTTGTTTTGTTTTAGCACCTTCTCAGTCCCCTTAAAACTACTTGAAAGTTAGCTACTTCTAAGTAAGATGACAGAAGCTGAGCAGTGAAGCAAGATCCTACTATTTTTTTCATTCAAAAACACCTACCTTGGAATAATCATTCAATTTTAAATAATTTTACTTTTTTTTTTTTTTTTTTTTTATACAAGCGAAGATAAAGAACCTGAACAAATGTCATAAAACTCAACTTACTTGCAGCTGCTGTGTAAAACATTAAACTAGAACTAAACCCCTAGAAATATGCATAGGTTCACTGTATTGTCTTTGAATCAATTTTTATCTTCTAAGCAGTTAATTATTAGTTTACAGTCAGATAATAAATTTCAGCATAGGGTAAGTATTAAAAAGGGGCTGGTGTCTTGGACATTATAAAAGTTGTAAGCTGGTTGCCATGGCAACTGCTACATAGCACACTAACACCTCTTTGGGCCTCTTTAACATATTTATTTATTTATGCCTGCAGCTCTGCCTCTGGCATAAACCTTTGCAACTGAGTTGAAGGTTATGATACATGTCATAGCTATTTCACTGCCAAATCTAGATCTGACCAGCCAGCTTAAAATGGAAAATTTGCGTAGCTGAAGGAATGGAGTGGCAGTGGGAAAGCTTACTGCCAAGCTTACATCTAAAAAGAGTTGGATGAAAAAGTGAACTTCCAGTTTTCAGAACACAGGGTTTTACTTTGCATTTTAGGCTTAGGAAAGATCCCCAGTGACTTAGTTTAAGGTTCATATAGTGAAGTTTTACAATTGAGTGTTGTTCATTACAAAACAGCTGCTTCAGGACTTTATTTTTTCTTGAGTACACAAGATGCAAAAAAAGAAATATACAGACAAACTGCAAGGTTGTGAACAAGTCTTATTACAAATCCTTCAGATCTGCAAGGTCTCTGAATGAAGTTCAAATTAATTACTGTTGCTTTGTTGTTTTGTTGTTGTTTGGGGTTGTTTTTTTGGGTTTTCTGTTTGTTTGTTTGTTTGATTGATTGATTGTTTTTCTGTAGAGATTAACCAGTGTGGAACTGAATGAAGTACAGACAACATATCATGCTCTTTAGGGGAAGAGTGAACTTTACTGCTCGTTGAAGTTCCTTGAGGCAGGGCAGGATGTTAAAGAAAGAGTAAAGAAGGAATATCTTCACACGAAGCTGTGATAGTCAGGTTTTCATGACTTTGTGATGTTCAAACTCCAAAACCAAAAAGACAGATAAAATATCCTCTCTGTTTTTTTCCTGCAACATCCCTTAAATATATTGCAGTAATTCAATATTAGATGTGCCCATTGAAACAGCCCATATCTTGGATTCCTGGTTTCTATGAAGGCTACTTTGAGAATAGAATCATGGAACCATCAAAATAATGCCTCCTATTTTATGTTATTGACCCACAGAGTCAGAGGTGGATGTTGGTGGTATGTCAGTAAAGGTTGAACCTTCCCATCCATACCCTGTTACATATTGTTGCTGTGTGCCAGATGGCAGCAGAGCAGTGGTCTGACAGAATGGCATCTGACATGGAACTGCATATGGAGCATGACGAAAAAAATAGCACCCACTGACATTCATCAATTTGCTGAATGTTTATGGAACCAAACAGTATATGTGAGCACAGTGAGGGGTGCATTTCAGCAGTGGTAATAGTGATGCGAAAGAGAAGCTGTATTCTGGATGGCCCCGCACAACTGTCACGCTCTGAAATGATGAGTGTCTTGATCAGCTCATGCTTGCAAATTGGCTAATGGTGGTGACAATGTAGAAAAATGATAATTTATAGCTGCAAATAGTCCATCAAATAGTGCTATTCTGCTCTTTGTATCTTTCCTAGCTTTCATGGAATACATAGAAAGTATCATTTTGGAGCAACCCACATAATATTCCTCAAAAAAAAAAAAAAAAAAAAAAAAGTTTATCTTACCTATTGCTAACCACATTTTGCAATATGTAAGAGCTGCAAAGTAACAGTGAACCACCTGTCTTTGCCAGTTCTTTATAAAAATCTGAAATACAAGACCATGCCATACTATTACATAAACTACCATTCAGCTGTATTTGCTGTTGCTGAGCAGCCCTCTGCCAATCTGAAACTATCATCATGGCATAAAAAGTCTCATCTACAAGTTTCCAGTGGAAGATGTTGGAAAAGTGCTGCTATCACAGCCCATTTTCCAACTGCAGAAAAAGAAGCTGAACACACACTGTAATCATATTCAGCTTTTTTATCTAGAGATCGTGTATATTGACTTATTAATACAGACACATGCTTTGCCTCAGAAAGAAAGAGTTATTTTCTAAACATGTACCTTTTCATTCAAACAGAAACTGGGAATTAAGGGTAGACTTTGTACTGGTACTCTCAAAATGCTGCCGTCAAGGAATCTCAAGGTGTTACTTAGAGCAACCTCCATGGCAAAGAAGGCCATTGTTAACACTAAGTGACATTTGTAATGCTTTAATTATACAAGTATTTAAAAGATTCAGAGTTAGAAATTTCATAGCCTCCTTGAGAAACTACTTCAGTGCTACATCGTTCTTCCTTTTTTTGTTTCCTAATATGACACCTCTCAAGTCAGATTCTGGGACTGCTTCTGTTATTGCTGTTAATTGAATTCTGCTGGTTTTGTGATTTATTTTTATATTTTCTGATATCAATTTATAGATTTATATTAAACTCCTTTTTTTTTTGTTTACTCCAAGTTAAACAAGAGCTCCCTCAACATTCTCCCACAGGTCTGTTTTTTCTCAGTGATAGAGTAAAAAAGGAAAGTATAAGAAAAAATACAACAGTAGAAGATCTATGTACTAATGAAATGCATCGTATCCTTGTACTTAGCATTGGCAAATGATTTGAAATCGCTAATCTGGGGTTTATAATCTGAAAATGAAAAGGAGAAAAAAAAATGCGCAAATGCTCTGTGGAGAAAGTTTTCAGAGGAAAAGGTGTGGCTTTCTGTGAAAACAGTAAAGTAGAAGCAGAAAAAATAAAATAAAATAAAATAATAATAATAAAGTATGTATATTGCATTAAGAGCAGATTGCTATCAGATTTTCTACTTTGATCCTTTTAAGTGCAGTACTTTTATGAAATTGGGGATAGAAAATGACAGAAGTGTTAACATTCTGAGCATCTCTAATACAAAACATTTTAGCAGTGTTCTGTGAAGAAAGGTAGAATATCACAAGATTGTTTAGAAGTAGTTGCTGAAGAACAGCTGGCACAGGAAAATACTAAGGATATAGAGGATTAATTTCACTTCTGTAACATTACATGAGAAAAACTATCGCTCACTGTTTCATTGATTGCATTTGCTTGGCAACTGGATTCTAATACATGATCTACAATTGTACACAAAATCTGCAATTTTATATACAAAACTACCTACTTAGATACAAAGAATTGATAAGGTACTGTTGATCTGTTAGTGTGATTCCTTAATAGAAACTGTTGAGAAATGCTTCCATCAATAATATGTTTTGAAGGCAAATGAACACATTTTTCTCTCAGTGCTAGCCAAACAACATTTTTGTACTAAAGGTAAATAATAATAATAATAATAAAAATAACTGGAAATTTATCCAACTTATATCCTCATCAAAATCTGTGACAGCTTTACATATACTAATAAATAAATCCTAACCCACTAATCCGTATCTCATAGAATTACCCTACCTCTTTATATGTGATAACATAGACTCAAGAAGTTAAGGTAAAACAAAAAATAGATATTCATATGTGATAAAATATTCTGGAGTCCACATTCAAAAGAAGACAAGCTCATTTTATTATTATTATTATTTTATTTATTTTTTTTTTTCAGGAAGAAAATAAACTAAATTTTAGCTACAGTTCTCTGTAGGTTATAAAGCGTTGCTCTGAAAATCAGGTTATTCCCCTTTGAAAATTAATTTAGGCTATCTTTGTGACTTTTGAAAATGGATTGCTATGTCTAGGTTGCCCAAATACTCATGAAACATCACCATAGTTAACTTAACGGAAGGCATACTAGAAACCTGTCCCGGAGAATAGAACTGAATTTGCTCGTGTCAGACTTGAGGCTATTACCACAACAAATAACCTTTCCTTTGTCAACTGTTTCTTAGTAAGAACTGCAAAGCCTCATATATATTAAAAAAAAAAAAAAAAAAAAAAAAAAGATTTGCAAGGAAATCTTTCCCCTCTTTCCCCACTTTATGTTATCTTTTTCTGCATCTGGCTATCTCAAACTCACCTAGAAATGTTTTTTAAATCAAATTCGTATGACAGAATTTTTCTCTGAAAAATATTTTTCACATATTGATTTAAAGCACTTATCAACTAAAATAGAAAGTCTAATTAAATAGAAATTATGAATGCCTCTTAGTGCAGCTGAGGAGATTTTTTTCTCCCTGGAGTATTCCACAGAGTTTGAGATTCACATGGCAAACATAGCTAAGTTAATTGATGGAATAATAAAAAATATTTTTAGAGAGATATCTGTTGAAAATACTATTGTTAGACAAGGAGATTTTTGTGATTCCATACTGGAACACTCACTGTTGCAGAAATGTCAGGGAGAAAATAAAAAAATAATTAGCACAAAATGTTCATTAAGAATAAGGAATTATAAATTAGCAAAGGTAAAGAGGGGGGGGGGGAAATCAGCAAACTAGCCATTTTCATTAGTATGCACAACCCTGTTTTAAAACTACATGCAGACATTCATCTTCTTACCAGCTTTCCCGAGTATTTACAGGAGTTACAGTTTTCTTTCCTTATCTTTCCCTAGGGCCCCACACAATACTTACAAAAAAATTTTGAATGTTTTTATACAGCTATTTCCATGGCTGATTTATTAAATCCCTAAGGACACAGTTTATCTGGTATCACAAAGTGACCTCAGTATTTGTAACTGAGAAAATAGTCTCAGATTGTGCTAATGTGTATTGCTTTCTCTTTGCATGCTGCTGGTCCACTTGATAACAGTAAGTTTACCATCATCTTGCTCAACTGAACAGCCAATTCCCATAATTAAAAACAACAACACAAAAACAACAATAAAATACAACCATGCTTTTTTGCCAGGAATCTAATAACCTAACAGACTGTAAATGAACCCTTCTATTTCCCAAGCACATCTGTTGCCTTTATCATGTAAAACTCATACAAATACACTTGCATGCTTTTAATTTAACTAAAATGATAGACATAATTGCAATTATTTAACAGAACTTAACAACTAGATATTGTCTAGCCCTGTTTTGTTTACCTAGGGCTTTCTTTCTAACCTGCATCAACTGATCTTGAGCGAACAGCAGTAATCCAATTAATAGAAATATAGCGGGCTTTGGAAACTCAGCCAGGCTTCTGCTAACTATCCCTGTCATTGGCTTACGATTGAAGAAGTTAAAATTATGACTAAATTCCATTCTTAAGCACATCCATCCATAAATGTAGTTAGTAATTTCATTTGTAAAGTATATTTTACAGGTCATTTACAAGATGGTTTGCTTATAAGTCATTTTGACAACGACATGAGAAATACAAGCTGCATTTCATCTTTGAATCAGTTAGCCACTTTATACTGCTGTACATTCTTCTATGATGCCAAGCTGTCTTACATGGGGGAAAACAAAAAGGCCCAAAACACATGGTATTTTCATTAGAAAGGGATTTTCAGAATATTAAAATACAGTTTTGTCCAATTACTAGGAATTTTTACTTTCTCCAGGGACTGTTATTACTGTCAAAACAAAACCCAATAATGAAAAAGTCCATATGACAAATAAAAATGTATAAACAGTGAAAATAGTGAAAATAGTGAAAATAGATTTCTTGTTTTTTGGTGGTTTTTTTTTTGTTTTTTTTTTTTTGTTTGTTTTGTTTTTGGGGGGGGGGGGGTTGGGGTTGGTTTGTGGGTTTTTTTTTTTTTTTTTTGTTACATTTTATTTTGTTTTGTTTAGATACATCAAAATGTAGATCTATCTCCATTAATTTGAATGGTTCCATAAATGAATAATTTTGATTTGCTTAAGTTTTTATATAAAAAAATGTTTACCTCTGTGTTCATATAATACTTTTCCCAACAGCTCAAGAGTATTTTGCCTTAAAGTGAAATGGAAATATGTTTACATTTTTGTATAAAGTCCTTATGTTTATATAAACTTGATGCTTTTGAGTTTGGCTTTGCCCTATGGTGAATAAGCCCAATTTACAGTGAAGTCATCATGGATTTATACATATCCAAATGTCTAATTTCAACTACTGAGTGTAATAAATTGCCTGTTTCTTATACATGGTATTACAGCAATAAATAGCTGATTTGAAAGAGAAATATATTATAAATTTCAGTTAGTTTGTGCTTGTGCTTGAAAATTATCTAACGGCTATAAAATGATTATTCTACATAGATTACACTATTGATAAAAATTAGTGAAGTATAAACTACTGAAATTTCATTCATAATGTTCAAGATCAGATTGTCTTCTCCAGAAACAAATCTTAATGTCCAAAGTTATGTTATTGAAATGTCTTCCTATATTGTCACTGTTTACTACTTAGATTTCAATGGATCTTTATCCATCACTCTTTATTTGCAAGAAGATATAACTATACAACTGGAGTTTACTAGGCATCTTACATTTTTCTTAGAAACTTACTTTACAGCATCATTTACAGGCATTTTTGTGTAGATAATATAAGACACATAACCAGTGCCCACATGGAAAAAATATTGGCAGACAAGGATCTTGGGAAAAACTAATCTTGGAACAACAAAGATACTGTTTATCCTGAGCCTAATCAAGTGATAAATTCATGAGAACTTGAGAATGAATCTTTTGTGAATGTGGCTGGACCACATTCCTCTGTTTGTGATGTGGTGCATTGTACCAGATGAAGCAACAGCTTACCCTGATGAAGTTGTTTGGGGATAGAAATCTGTAGTTCTATGTGACAGGAATATTCAGATGAAAATTGGTCACAAAGTGATTCATGCAGATACATATTCTGCTTTGGATATATGGTCACTAATATAAAAGTGTGCATCCTGCAGAGGATAACACAGTATCTTGTTCTTTGTAAAGAAATAAGAATCATTTTCAAAGACTATAACGGATCAGAATGTATTTGTCAAAATTATTTACAATTCTAAATGAAAAATCTCCTAAAAAAAATTGTTCCTCTAAATTTCAAGATCTTTCTATTTATACTGGTGTATTTTTAACTCCTTCATGTCTGCATTTCCAGCCTGATCATGTCCACTGAATTTTCTATGCTACTTCTTCTTCTCTAGATATTCCCCTTCCTAGATCCCAGAATACAAATTTAAGAGGACTGCCTTGAAAATGATTACTCATATTTTATTATATTGGCCCATGATGTCAGAGGTAGACATTGGTGATAAGACAGTAGAAGCCGAACCTCTATTACATTAGATATTTCATTACATTTTGTTACAGTGTGACAGATGGCAGCAGAGGGGCATTCTGACAGAATGGCAACTGACATGGAAGCACACATGGAGTAAATGTGTGTCATTTGATTCCCCCATGCACCCACTGATATTCATTGACACTTACTAAATGTTTCTGGAGACCAGCAAGTGAATGTGAACATCTGCATCTGTGAACTCACCGCAGTGGGTGGTACATTTCAGCAGGGAAATGCAGTGATGTGAAAGGCAAGCCATGTTCCAGTTGGCCATGAAGATTTTTAAGAGCATGGAATATAGTCTCTTGTTCACTGATGGTGAAAATGTAGAACTAATGGTGGTGACTATGTTGAAAATCAGCTGGGAATTTCCTTCATCAAGTAATGTATCTCTTTTTATGGAAATAAATAGGAGGCATTACTTTTGGAGAAACCTATGATTTTCAGCAACTCCTGTAGCTATGGATAGTTTAAAAACTTTATTTAATTTTGTATTTTACCAGCTTTTATGAAGATAAATATTCATGTTTCTCCCTGCAAAAGTAATACACCTTTATCCTTTACATCCTTGTTTTCATATATTTGCTCCACAATACCTCTACTCTCTTCTTTGTCTGTTAAACATAGTTCACCTTTCACACACTGAATAAGCACCCACTAATTTTTAGTATCTAACATCCAAGGAAAATAGTAAAACACAGAATCCATATCACTAACAGGCAGTCTAACAGGAGTAGTTCCAACATTAATTGCAGAGCAGTTGGAAGAAAGAAGCTGCCTAGGAGGTTAATTGCTAATACAAAGATTAGGAGGGTAAAATTTTGACAGAAAAATTCAAATGGTCAAAGGTATGGATAAAAATAATGAAGTTTAAAAAGCTTGATGACTATGTATGAGGTTAGTTTTAGCATGCATAGTTGAAAAGTGAAAATATAGAAAAGTGATAACAATCAGAACCTAAAATGTCTATACACATTGATAAATACCAGTATGATTGCACCTACTTAGAAACATTATAGTAATAAGAATGTCACAGTAATGTGAATAACTTCCAGTAGTCATCAGTCCACACATTGATATGGGTCACAAAGGCTAACAGAATCTCAAGAAGTAACAGAAGCTATAAAAAACCACAGACAATCATCCTACAAATTTTAAACAGCAAATTCATGTTACTTCCAAAAGACATTTTCAAATCACCTTAAAAATAAAATTTAAAAATAAATAAATAAAATAACAGCTTGAAAAAAAAGATTGATAATGACTATATAATTGAGGTGATCATTTTTGAAAGCAAATGGACATTAAAGGTCTGACCAGCTTAACAGCAATGCATTGTCATTCTAAACACTAGCTTGTACCAGAAAGAATAGCGGGGCAATGAAGCTTACATAAGAGTTGAATAAAGGGTGATATACATCATTGTAGTTAATTGCTTCTGAAAGTTACATCAAGGCATTTTAGTTATTACAACAATAATGGGCAACAAGGAAGTAAAAATTCTCTTGGCTTTATCTTTCTTGCCCCACTATTAAAAATATCTTACCGTGAGTGTCCACCAATACACTAGTACATCACTCCCTGGTTACACTGGATCAGTAGAAACATTTGTAGGGTAAAATACTATCTAATATGAGAATGCAGTCATTAACAAAACACATGGGCAAGGAGTTTACTTTAATCTAAATGATAAATTAAGGCTTTGATTCCAAGGCAAAGTATAAGCTTTTCACTGTACCATATTGCAATTAATATAGTCATTTAAAGTGAAGGGATTAGAAAACCAGATTTATGAGAAGCAGCTGACTGAGCTGGGGCTACTTAGTCTGGAGAAAAGAAGGCAGAGGAGACAACTCATTGTTCAACTATGTGACAGGAGGTAGGTATATGCCAGGTCATGGTGAGGTGGTTGTCAGCCTCTTTTCTCAGATGATAAGGGATTGAGCACAAGGAAGAGACCTCCTCAGGTTGTGGCACTGGAGGATATAAGAAAGAATTTCTTCAAGGAGCGGGTGGTCAAGCATTGAAGCAGGCTGCCCATGGAAGAAGTGGAGTTCCCAACCCTGGGAATGATTAAGAGTCATGCCACAGAAAGGAACAGAGTTTACTGATGGGAATCTAGGTCAGGCTGTTAATCTTGATGGTCCTTTCCAACCTGTGATTCTATACCAAGTATAAGCATAATAGTAATAGTGTTGTCCTAAAAATTAAAAATACACATGGGATAAGCTATCAGTGTTAACTTAAGAACTCAGAAACTCCCTTTGTCTTGTTTTACACATTCTGAGACCATGTTATGCATAGTTTAAATACCCACAAAGATAAGTATATTTTAAACGTATTATTCTGACATCATAAAGTCACTAATACCCACTGTATAGCACTAACACTATGCATGACTCAAAGATTAGTTCTCATGAACAAAAACTTACAGAAAAATTCAGATGCCTATCTTGAAATAACATGCAAACAGAGTTTAAACTGAAATGAAGAAGAATAGTAATTTTGGAAACCATCAGTGAAATAAATAAATAAAATGAAAACAAGTAAATAAACCCAATTCTCGACAAAAGCTGGCTGCACTGGAGCCTGTTGTGGAAATGTCTGCTCACATAGAAGATATTCCTCTTTCTTCCTTCACTGGAAGCCCTGATAATGTTCACCCAATTAATCCATTTTCATCTGTTCTTTCAACCACCTGTTCATGTAAAAAAAAAAAAAAAAAAAAAAGACTGGCTGCTGCTTAGCTCACACAGCAGTAACACAAGACTATGTAGAATATATTTTGTGTAAATTGGTCTATATAATCATTTTATTTTTTGCAGCCTCCGTAATATTTATAGATTGACCCAATGAAGCATAGTGAAATGACTGCACTGTTTTATGAAGTAGTGTGAAATGCTACTAAAATCTGTTGTAAAACTGAACTATTCAAAATGAGCTGGTACATTTCCTGTATGTAAAATGTAAAATAAAATGTAAAATAAACTAAAGCATCAATGCGAATGGCGTCTTTAATATTTTTTACACATTAAAATATTGTACAGAATTAATGAAGTAACAAAGAATACATAGACTATTTGTAATTTTAGAATGAAGTTTGAGTGCATTCTAACTGTAGCTCAAACATTATACCTTCTGTAATTGCTGTTGCACATTTTTGTCACCCTAACTGCATGTAGGTGGAAGACTTGAATCAGGAAAACAATGTTTTTAACATTAACACGCATCTTTTGTTAACAGCTATATTATACTTAGAAATTAATATTTCAGTAGCAGGGGGCCATGAGGATGGTGTCTGTGAGCTGAGCCCAGCAATGCTCTGTGCCAGAGTAGAACAGCTCCAGCTGCTCCAACAGGAACCCACTGCTGCCTGGGCTAAGCCATAAGCAGCACAGGGTGTGCTCTGAAATAGAAGAGTTAAGGAAGAAAACACCTCTGTGTGAAAGCTCCTGGGAGAGAGGGGTGAGCAATGGGAGAGAAGCAGCGAGGGCACTCACTGAGGGTAGGAGGAGGGCAGTTATGGAGGAGTTATGGGGTTACAGACTGACCTGGTTGGGCAACAGTTTTGTAATTTGTGCTATTTTGTGTGGAATTTTAAGACATATAATAAGGTAATTCTCATAACAGAGAACATTAGTGATATGACTTAATTTCTTCTGACAGCTTGTCCTAATCTTCTGCATGTTCTCCCAGACTACATGCGGCCTACTCAAACTCAGTCCAGAAAAGAAAAAAAATAACAAAAAAATAACAAAAAAAAAAAAAACACCCTCTAAAATAGCTTTCACGTGCTGCATCTTGACTGTTTTCCACTGCTGTAATATCAGTATTTACTCTTAGGGAAGGCAAATTGATTGGCATTCCTACGTGCAAATTGTCCTGCATTGAAAATGTGAACTCAGGATGGACCCTGAGTGACAACGGTCTGAACCACTGGGGGTTAGCAGTTTTTTAAATGCTGAAGCAACAGTTCCTCAGCGTATTTCCAATGCTACAGAAGAACACGGTGGGTCACCCCATGACAACTCCCCAGTTTTTACCACAGACTTGTCAATCTTACCACTTCTGATCTGAAAATAAAATGTTTACAGAAGTCAAGGAAAGTCTAAATCGTGATTCAATAATAAAAATAATAATAATAATAAAAATATGTATTGAAAGTAACCTATAAGATAATTTGGCAAGAGTATGAACTCCTTTATCTAATACATTGCTCTAAGAGCTAATCTTCTATTTCATATGGATATTTGAAGCGAAAAAACATTCCCATGCTACACCAGTGTATTGACGGCATATCTACTTGTAACTGCTGTACAAGAAGTGTTGATGTAGAAGGAAAGATATGAAAGAATCCACCTCCCAGAACTAAGGACTATTTTTAGTAAACACTATTTGTTTGTTTGTTTTCCCAATCAAAAAACTAAGAAATCTTGATCACTCAAAGTTTCAGAGAATTGTTATTTCTGCTTCCTTAGTGCAGTCACTACAGCTATCTGCGGGATTAATGATTAAAATCTAGAATTGTAGTTCAGGTATTATTTCTCACTTCATAACAACAGAGGGGAAAAAAAAAAAAAAAAAAAGTGAAAAAAAATCAAGATAATTTCATGATAGACGGATGACAGAATAAGTATCCTCACAATCCTGCATCACCATATTCATGATCTCCAAGCTCCTACCTGTTTGCCTGGGCATGGAAATGCCAATGTTGTACTTAATTGCCATAATGTAGAGGTTGTATAATTCATGCCAGAGATATGTCAGCAAACCAGCAGTAGTCTGACGGCCATGGTGAAAAACACAAAGTACACTTCTCCTTTTTCACTTTTGAGATTAGTTATCACTGCTACAACCTGAGCTGCAGAGTAATTAAGAGTTAGCAGTTGATCATTAGTGAGGTGAGGTGAGAAGAGGAAAGAGACTTCAGCTTTGTTCCTAGGGCTTTCAACAACTTTCCTCTGTTATAAAGAAAGCTTTGACTTCCTCTTTGAAATTCTGGGAAAGTACATGCCCTTTAGGACCTGAGAAAGAATCCACCATAGCTGTCAAAAGCCTAAGAATGAAATCTACCATCTTCTTTTTCCCTAGCATGTAGCATAGAGCAGGGAAGTAAGGAGACACCTTGGGGCTTCATGATAATTGCTGCTTGCAAAATACTCAGCAGTCCCTTCCCTAAGAAGAACCTCAATCCTTTAAAATGTTCTTTTGTTTGTAATGGAATTCATTATCACCATGCAAATAAAAGGCAATGTTTTATACAATTTGTTAATAATTGATAGAATCATAGAATCACAGAATGGCCTGGGTTGAAAAGGACCACAATAATCATCTAGTTTCAGCCCCCCTGCCATATGCAGGGTTGCCAACCACCAGACCAGGCTGCCCAGAGCCACACCCAGCCTGGCCCTGAATACCACCATGGACTGGGAATCCATAACCTCCCTGGGCAACCTGTTCCAGTGTGCCACCACCCCCCGTGTGAAAAACTTTCTCCTAATATCTAACCTAAACCTCCCCTGTCTTAGTTTAAAACCATTCCCCCTTGTCCTACCACTATCCACCCTCATAAAGAGGCATTTCCCCTCCTGTTTAAATGTTCCCTTCATGTACTGAAAGCCTGCAGTGAGGTCTCCCCAGAGCTTTCTCCTCTCCAAGCTAAACAAGCCCAGTTCCCTCAACCTTTATTCATAGGAGAGGTGCTCCAGCCCTCTGATCATCTCAGTGGCCCTCCTCTGAACCCGCTCCAACATCCTTCCAGTACTGGGGAACTCATGCCTGGACTCAGTACTGCAGATGGGGCTTCACAAGTGCTGAGTAGAGGGGTACAATCACCTCCCTCTCCCTGCTGGCCACTTCTTTTATAATGCAGCCCAGAACACAGCTGACCTTCTGGGCTGCAAGCACACACTGACAGCTCATATCCAGCTATTCTTCCACCAGGATCCTCAAGTACATCTCCGCAGGGCTGCTCTCAAGGAGATCTTCCCCCAGTTTGTATAAATACCTGGGGTCGCCCCGACCCAAGTGCAGCACCCTGCACTTGGCCTTATTGAACTTCATCTGCAGACTTGCTGAGGGTGCATTCGATGCCATTGTCTGTGTCACTGATGAAAATGCTGAAGAGCACCAGTCCCAGGACTGACCCCTGAGGGACACTGCTTGTGACTGGCCTTCACCCTGACACAGAGCCATTAACCACAACCCTTTGGCTGCATCCAGCCAGACAGTTTCTAATCCATCATATAGTCCATCCTCCAAATCCACACTTTTCTGATTTAGAGAGAACGATGTAGTGAGGAACCATGTCAAAGGCTTTGCAGAAGACGAGGTAGAAGTCATCCATCTCCCTTCCCCCATCCACCGAAGCCATCACTCCGTCATAGACTGGTCAGGCATGATCTGCCCTTGGCGAAGCCATGCCGGCTGTCTCAGATCACCTCTTTGTCTCATATGTGCCTTAACATAACTTCTAGGAGGATCTGCTCCATGATCTTCCCAGGCTACACAACCCTGCTTCCACTTCCTGTACATTTCCCTCTTTTTTCTTAGTTTATTCTGCAGGTCCTTGCACAGCCATGACAGTCGCCTGCTCAGCTTCTTTTGCTGGCAGTGGATATGCATGTGATATTGTGGCTACAGAACCACACAAACAAAACTGAATGACTGCAAATGCAGAGATATACAGTACCAGAAATACATAAAGAGAACCATACCTTGGGTGAATTTGTAATAAACTCTACCCACTGAAAGATCTTTCTGTGGTCTATTAATTAAATTGGAAAAGGCTACAGGCTTCTCCTCTATACAGACACTGTTACAATTTTATTATAAATCTGTGATGCAAAAATGATGAAAAACAAAATTAGACATTCCAATACATGAACATTTTGAACTATCTCTGCAATCTGTCTAAATTTAGATCTTATATTGTTTGTTAAAATAAGATATCATACGAATATTGTGCATGCAGAGGTAAGGTACAATTGCTTTCTTTCAGTGGGTTTAATTTTGTTCTTGATGTCATTTATAATTTTTTTTTTTTTCTGTATACTAATGCTGTTGTTCACATGGTGCTAACTGAACAATTGCTTCTTGGAAAATCAAAGCTTGCTATTTTTTGTGGATAAGTTTGTATGTTTTGCCTTATTAGTCCTCGTCCTCAGCCTGATGACTTTTAGTATGTTATAAAACAGGAACTAAAAAAATAATGTTACCAATATAAGCTGATTATTTTGCATATCTGTTTACTTAATATAATTAAGAAACCTGTCAGGCTTGTCTGCTGGGATTTGTATATAAGTAACTTGCAAAAAAATCAAAACGGTGCAAGTTTTTAATTGAACATATATAACACATAGATTATGCCATATTCAAATAGCAAGTAAAACTAATCATATTCACAGTAATATTCTTCAGCCTAATGTTCAAGATGTCAGTTTACTAAGACAAAAGATGTAGACATAGCACAAACATTTAACTGGAAAAGAAAACAAAACTAAACCAAAAAGGAAACTTCGTTGTTGATTTTTTTTTTTTTTTTTAAGCCAGCACAGAAGCCTAAAAACCATTAAGCTTCTATCCTCATTTTTGTTTGATTTGATCCAAATGAAATGTTATTTTTGATCTTTCAGTGGGGAAAGTATTACAGGTATGACAATATACAGGCTTTGCAATGAGTGAATGGACATATGTCCTGTCAAGAGGCACTTAGAGGTACTAGTGAATGAAAGTCTGAATCTGTGCCAGTAGCGTGCACTTGCATCACAGAAATCCAAGCATACCTTGACTGGATATCAATAGGTGAAGGGAGATGGTTACCTGCTCTACTCAGTCCTGATGAAGAACTCTCTGAAATCTGAAGAACTGTGTCTAGCTCTGGTGACTGCAGGACAAGTAAGACATGGAGGTGTTGGAGCAGGTCCAGAAGAGGGCTAGGAAGAAGATCAGATAGCGAGGGCACCTCTCCTATGGAAGAAAATAAAATAAAATAAAATAAAAAATAAAATAAATAAAAAATGCTGAGGAAACTGGAATTGTTTAGTTTGGAGAAGAGAAGGCATCATCCCATGTGGTGTTCAAGGACAGGTTGGACAGACCTGAGCAGCCTGATCTGGTGGTGGCAACAAGTCCACATCAGGGGTTAGGACTGGGTGGGCTTTAAGGTCCTTACCAACCCAAGTTGTTCCATTTTAATAAGAGTGGATCTTCCCTCTGTCTTCCATGTAGTCTCCAGTTCATACCATGCAATTGCCTAAGACTCTGGGTCTACAGAGATAATATAATTTATTTTATCAAGAGTTTTACAAAATTAGCTGATTTCTGAGTCAGAAGAATACGGTGTAAATAGTATGCTTGTGAGGTTTTGTTGTTGTGTTGTTGTTTTTTCTGAGATTAAGTGTATTACTGTAAATTAATAAAATTTTTGTAAACATTATCAATATAAAAAATTGTGCCTTCATAAATATTACTTGATCAGGGCAGAACAGAATGCTGCATTCCTCCATGCCCCATAATTTCCTTTCATATTTACATATTGTACACTATTACTTGTGCAGGGTAATAGGAAGGAGATGAAGTTAGAGATTTCAGTTTTTAGATTAGAATTTCAAGGCTTTCAGCTCTAATACAATATTATTCCTTCTAGTTAAGAAGAAAAAAAATCACCTTAGTTTCTTGAAGTCTGTTTGGAATATGTTCTTCAGTTCAAAATACTAAGGGCATGAAATTGCTATTAACTCTATCTATTAGAAGAAAGCAGTAGGCTACAGTCTTCATTAATCACATCTAATGCAACAGATAAAGAAAGCAGGTTAGCAAAAGGCTATATACTATTTAACAACCTAGAATTTCAAGTTTCAGAGAGGCAGTGTTGAGAAAATGGCTTCTATCAGTGAATGTACATTTGCTTGCTAATGACAGGGTAAAGAGGACAAGGGACAGTAATTTTCCAAGAATGCACAAGAGATTGATTTTCATATCACAGGGGACTCAGACGAGGCATAATCATTATTACTGGTGTGACTAAGGGTTTTGCCTACCATTTAAAGATCAAGTTTCTGTATTTTTTGTACTTTACAGCATGGCTAGGATTTACGGTAAGGCTAGGGAGTTACTTATTTGACTCTCAGAAGGGTTTGGTGTAGTTTTTGCACATGACAATATTAGGGTCTTTAAAGTATTTCTACCTAGATCTTTAAATTATAAAAGTGGTGAAAAGTAGTGCTTTTTCTAAATGTATATATACATATTATTGAAACAAAATTAGCATGATAAATATAAGGCAGATATTGTGAGTTTGCAAAAGCTATTCCCTCGTGTGTTTGAATCATAGAATCATAGAATCACAAGGTTGAAAAGGACCTACAAGATCATCTAGAACAACCATCCTTCCATTACCGTTGCTACCACAAGCACTAAACCATATCTCATAGCTCCTCATCCACATGCCTCTTGAACACTGCCAGGGACAGCGACTCCACCACCTCCCTGGGCAGCCATTCCAGTACCTGACCGCTCTCTGAGAGAAAAAGTTCTTTCTTATGTCTAATCTAAACCTCTTCTGGTACAACTTGCGGCCATTTCCTTGGGCCCTGTTTGTTGCCTGGAGGCCAAGATCCTCCTCATCACAGCCTCCCTTCAGGTTAGTTGTAGAGTGCAATGAGGTCTCCCCTGAGCCTCCTCTTCTCTAGCCTAAACAATCCTAGCTCCCTCAGCTGCTACTCATAAGACTTGTGCTCCAGACTCCTCACCAGTTCTGTTGCCCTTCTCTGGACACATTCCAGGGCCTCAATGTCTTTCATGTAGCAAGGAGCCCAAAACTGAACACAGCCTCACCAGTGCTGAGTACGGGGGGATGATTACCTCCCTACTGCTGTTCTCTTCCCTCCCCTCCCCTCCCCTCCCCTCCCCTCCCCTCCCATTCCATTCGTTCCCTCCCCTCCCCTCCCTTCCCCTCCCCTCCCCTCCCCTCCATGCCCCTCCCCTCCCCTCCCCTCCCCTCCCCTTTCCTTCCCTTCCCTTCCCTTCCCTTCCCTTCCCTTCCCTTCCCTTCCCTCGCCTTCCCATCCCTTCCCTCGCCTTCCCATCCCTTCCCTCGCCTTCCCATCCCTTCCCTCGCCTTCCCATCCCTTCCCTTCCCTTCCCTTCCCTTCCCTTCCCTTCCCTTCCCTTCCCTTCCACTTTCCCTTTGCATTCCCTCAGTTCCCTCCCTTCCCTCCCCCTCCTTTCCCTTCCACTTCCCATTCACTTCCCTTTCCTTTTCTCTTCTCCTTTATCTTCCCCTTCCCTGCATCCTTTCCCCCACTTTCCCTCTCCTTTTCCCTTTCTTTCACATTCCCCTTTCCTACACCCTCACTCTGACAATTCCAGACACAGATTGCTGCTTTGCGCTGAGGCCCGGCTGACAGGCCGTCCAGCGATGCAGACCTATGTGCAAGACACATGCGGACGCTGGAACAACGCGTGCTTCTGTGTTTTTATCTTTTATTGGAAAGTAGTATAAGCCCCACTTAGAGGCGGCGGGTGCGCCGCCTCTTGCAGGGCAGAAGAGCGCGCTGGGCGCTGCCGGCCCTCCTCTTCGTGGGGCGCCGGGATCCTCCAGCTGAGCGATTCCTGCCCCGGCCAAGAGCGGAGGAGCCGCGGCTGCGGCCCTGCTCAGAGGGACCGGCTGCCTCGGAACCCGGCTCGCCAGGAGCTCTGCCGAGGGCCCCGCTGGACGTGCCGGGAAGCTCCTCCGCTTCAGGACCCCCAGAGCTGATGAAAGGAGAGGTGCTGGGGGCAATGGTCCCCTGAGGAGAGGTGGAGGGACCAGACGGTGCTGGGGGGCCATTCTCATGTACTTGGACAGCACTGGCGTCTTCAGGCCTATCCTCATGCTCCTGGGCATCTCTGGGGTCTTCGAGGCCCAGCAGCCTCCGGGCCTCCTGGCCGCACCGGCTCACGATGACTTCGATGAGCGCATCAATTAATGGTGCAGTGACAGGTCCCAGGGTGTGCTGTGCGCGGTACACCAGGGCATCCCTGTTCAGGCCCACTTGGCACAGAAGAGCCAGGATCACACTCTCCAGCCCACAGATCTGCCACCAGGGCAGCTCCTGGATCTGCGAGA